>NC_091544.1:33697500-33997500 GCF_030788295.1 Drosophila virilis
CTTTGGAATCCGCTTGTTGGATGCGCTGAGGGCTTCCCATAAATGAAATGCAAACAAATCTGTAACATCGCAATAAGCCCCAAGAACCAAACCAAATACAAACCGCAACGAAAGGGGACGGAAATATACTTATACGCACATTTAAGTTGTCACAAAGAGATTTGGCAGTTGGGGTCTGTTTGGCCAATATTTGGTTAAAATTTGGTCGGCGCGACAATGTGTTTATCAGCCAGATTTTATATACTTGAACTGCGACCTTTGTCTAACCCAAGCCAAAAAAAAAAAACTTTTGCTGATTAGTTAGTTGAACGTGTTTTACTTTGAAGAAAGTATTAAATATGTTTGTGAGAGTAAGTGAGAGAACATATTGATTATCTTTTATTTAGCTTAAGTATCCCATTAAATTATGTAACACAATAGAAAGAAGATGGGTTCCTGAAAATTACTTTATGTAACTAAAGGCAAAGTAGAAATTGGTTTGGCAAACAATTCCTGCATGTCTAGAGCATCTTTGTTCCACATTGCCACTAATTTACAGCATGATAAAATGCTATTAGACAATAAAATGCAATGAAAATAAATTCACTTAACTCTTCTTCATATCTGAAAATATTTCTTTTGTTAACTTTTTTCTCTTTTATACAGCAGTCAACCGTGAAATAACTCTTTAGAAATTCGCCTGGTTTTCTATGGGAAAAGACTGTTGGTTGACTGCCTCATAAAAATGGCAAAATGTTTGTAGCTCAAGCTACCAATTAGTACTTGAAAATTTTGATGTATGTTTGTACAAATGTGTTTCTGTTATTTTTTATTTATTATTTCAATTTAATTTTTTATTTTCGTTGGTTTCATTTTATTCTAGCAAACTTGGCCATGTTTGCGTTTTCTGTGGACAAACTCGACTGGACGTCGACATGAATAGCATACATAACTATATGTGTGTGCATATATCCTGTATATATATATATATATATATATATATGTGTGTGTGTGTGTGTGTGTGCATAACAAAAGCAGCGAAGTTCTGGGCAACCGGGCGCCGTACCCACCTTTTGACAAGGGCATAATTAAAGCATAACAGGAGTAACAGCAACGCCCCGTAAACGTGCCCAAAACAGGCTCCACCAAAAAATAAACCCCCCTTGCCAGGCAACGTTTCAGCTCCTAGCCAAGGCGCTGCGGATCAGGGCGCGGCGGCGAGAGGAAGGCGCGATAGCGGCGAAGAAAAGTCGAGGCGAGGCAAGGCAAGGCGCACATAAAAGCGAAACCCACTACATGGGGTGAAAACAGGTTGTTACTTCCTTGCAAACAAGGTTCCGTTACCGTTATACCGTTACATATGCATGTGTGTGTGTGTGTGTGTGTGTTTGTGTATGTCTGTAGCTGGCGTATAAAAGAAAAGCACGTTATTGCCAATTTAACTTACATTGTGCATGTGTCTTTAAACAAAGATTTATGTACCCACTTGCATGCATACTCATAGCTACCCAAGTATAATATATACAAAGTGTGTTATTGTTGTTGTTGTGTGTGAGTGTATGTGTGTGTGTGTGTGTGGGCGCGGGTCAGGTGTGCGCGTAATAACTTGCTATAGATATGTGTGGCGGTTGCTACGTGCCGTGCTGCCACTTAAATCAGCATAATGATATGCACTTATTGTTGTGGCAAATTTGTTAGCGGATATGCTGAGAGAAGCGGCAGCCCAGGAGGACCGCACCACCCACCACACAGCACCGCAAAGGCCTGTCGCTGTCGATTTCTTCATTTGCCTAATACGAGTCGACGCCATCATTAATCGAAAATATGGCTAAGACACACGCAGGCACACATATACGCACAACCACTAACACAGAGAGACGTCTAACGATGTGCATGTAATTATGCTCAGCCACACACGCATTTACTCACTCACACTCACTCACACTCATTCGCACCCATTTGGTCTCGCTCTCGCTCGCACTCGCTCGCACCCTCACGCATTTGCGTAAGCCTTGTTAATCGTGACAAAAGCTTATTGCGGTTTATTTGGGCTACTTGTTTCACATCCGGCGTCAATGTCGCTGCCGGCAAAAAGCAGAATCAACGCGCACACACACACACACACACACACACATATATATGCTGGCATGTAATACAGTTATATGGCCAAGCATATGCGAGTGCTTGTCTGGTCGCGACTGGTCTCACTGGCAGCGCGCGTCACTTGCACACACATAATAAACATTTTAAACATTATATTCGTGTTTAGCAGCAGCTTCTTGCCTGCTAGTTGTTTACGTTGTTGTTGTTGTTGCTGCCAGAAACGTGCGTGTGTGTGGGTGAGCGTGTGTTAGCTTCGAGCAAAATTTACGGGTTTTAACGAATAATGGCGCTTGTGGGAAATGAACGTTTTGTGTTCGCTTCTGCTTGTCATCGCATCGCGCCGAACACTCGCAACGCATTCCAAACACACACACAGCATTCACCACTTTATCAGCATTTTACTTTGGCTCTTATTACCACCCACACTCAGTACATTAGGGCACACACTCAAACTCATACTCACACACACACACACACACGCACACACTCGCAGAAGCACGCTTCTATGAGTTTTGCGAGTCTCTAAGGAAATTAAAAAACAACTAAAACAAATTAACAATGTAATGACAAAGTCTTATATGGCGCACATATACATACATAAATAAACATATATGTTTCATACATAAACAAGCTGCGGCTTCTTGAAAATAGACACTCACACCCACACACTCTCTCCAACACACACACACACGCACACACACACACACAGCAGCAGCCAGCCTGCTAATAACGTATCGAGCATTCATCCCGAAAAAAAAAAAATTGAATTACCTACAATGGGGCCGCCCTGTGCTTTTGGGACCACCCACAGCACAATGACTATGTTAAGTATACGCCACGGATTCGAGCAATTCGCACTTGCGAATGGCAAACGCTTTTAATGATGATCGATTTGGGTAAACAATGGAATTTCCGCATTCAAATTTTATTGCCAGCAATCAGTGGCGCACTTTCCGGTCTCTCGCCTACACAATAAGTGCGTAATGTTAAATACAACAACACATTTATCTACCAAAATTGCATTAATCCATCAAGTGTGCCGCCCTTTTGCTGTTTAGCTAGCTAATTTTCAATAGGAATTGAATGATTGTTATTGTCAGAGCATATGTGTGCAGGTGTGCGTGTGTTATTAGGGTGCAGCAGTTAGCATACTCAGCCAAACTTATAAAAAAAATATATGTACTTTTAAAAAATAACGATTTATTTAACTTGTGGCGCCCTTTAAAACGCTGAGCCAAATGCCAAACAGCTGTTTTCAGTCAATACCAATTTTTGGTATATTTTTAAGGTATTTTTGGCAAAACAAAGAAACGGTCACACTTCCGCGCAATTGTAAACAAATGTAGAGTGCTGCCAGATTATCGAATACTGCCATAACACAAATACCACAAATTTGTAATTAAAGAAACAAGACAACCAATTGCGTGTGTTTGTGCTCAGTTTATGTGCGAAATAATTGGCTGCCAGCTGTGCAGCAACTACATGTTCTAACTGATGTGCAGCAGCAGGAAAAACAGAGCGACCAGCCGCGACACAAGCATTCCAATGCACTTTCTCTCAATGGTGTAAAACCAGTCTTGCGGCTTTTTGTTGCTGTTCTTGTTGTTGTTTTTGACATCTATTCGATATCAATAGAAAAATACAGGCCAAATACGTTGTCGCGCTTATGTGTTGTGTTGTTAGCAGACTACTAAGCACCTGTGTGCCGCAACAGCCACAACAACATCGAAAATCAAGCACGCTGATTGCTGTCTTTAGCCGTCTTTATTGGCCAGTCACATCTTGCCCACTCTTGAGTGCGTTTCTCGATACTCTCGCGCTTTAAGAATTCATAATTTGCATAAATTTTTGCTATATGCATAGCCCTGGCCGAGCATGTTTCTCCAATTGAGTCATTACGCCACGGAATTTTGTGCTAAACGTAAGTTTGTCAGTCCATCCAAAAAAAAAACTAAAGAAGAAAAATGTTCTAAATCCGCTTTCACATTAGGCCACATATAACCATATATATCCTATATATATATATATATATACATATATATATATATAATTAAGTTTTACACGTTAGGTTACTATAAAAAATATATTTCAATTTATTATTTTCACTTAACGGCTACTTTTGTTGAGTACATTCAGATTTGCTTCCCGAATAAGAACTGATTTATCTAACTGTTGCGGTCGCTTAGCAAACTTCGCTTTGAGAGAGTTTGAGTCAAAATTGAGTGAAGTTTGAGCTGCGTCAGCAATTATGCGTGGGATAGTACTCTGATGGGAACATTGACAGTGGCGTGATATTTAGGGTGAATTGTTTATGTCTACCAAAGGGGGACAGTTTGATCTTGACCAATGTCGATGTTATCACCAGGCTCTTTGTTTACAATATTAGAAATGTTTATAATTGTGCTTATGCTTATGTGCTAAGATATGTTAAAGGGTGGGTGCGACTATGGATATGTCACTCCCCCAACCATTAGAAAAGTGCCTGTCCTCAGGTGTTTAAGTTTGGATATAGTGTAACATTTTCTTCTTTTACAATTGGTATATCTCCTATTATTGTAGGTGTTTCTTCTACTTTGGGTTTTTTATATTTTATAATTAATTTCTTAGGTATGCTTTTGAACTTATATGTCAAATACAGTGTTAAACTTATTAATATGATTACAAATATGGTTATTGTAATTATCTGGAATACATTGTTAAATTTTGTATGTGCATTTATAATTTGTTTCGTTTGTACAAACGAAAGTGGTTCTAATTTTATAACATCATTGCTTACGTAAATGCTTTGAGTATAATCTAACATATTGTTTGAAATTGAAATTTCATTAATTTGCAATGAACAATTAAAGATTTTTATTATATTGTTTCCTTCTATTGTTATTTCGTTATTTATACAATTATGGTTTAATATAGTTTTTGGTAAATTCCAAGTTAAAATTATATTTGGTTCTATGTAGTTGATTTGAAAATTTTGCAAAATTTTAGTATAACTACATTCTGATGTTATTTGGTTTAAAATTCCTGTTAAACATTCATTATTAATTAATTTTTTTGTTTCTCTGCTATAAACTTTTTTATCTTGGGTAAAATATTTTTCATGAGCTATTTCTGTCAAAATATTATTATTTTCATCCGGGTATGGAATTATTTCGAATACCGGGCTTTTTATTATTTCTCGAGGAATATGGGATATTATAAGTATTTCGTTTGTATCTGATTTAAACCAAGTGGAAGTTTTTGTATTCAACAATTTCTCAGAATTAACATGCAACAAATAGTCATGTTTTAGTAATTTTGGGTTAAAAATTCCTAATCTTGTGAGCTGCATTCCCATCTCAATGTCTTCTATATATTCTGTAAAGTGTTGTAAGTTAAATATAAGGATATCTAATTTCTTTCCTTTTTGTTTCTCTTGATCTAGTTCGTTCATGATTTCTATTCCTTTGTTTATAGCTTCTATTATGTAATTTAATTCGTTAACCTGAACGCTGTTTTCTGCTAAGTTGCTTATTTTTTGTTCAATTTCTGCTTTGTCTTCTTGATCTAATGTTCCAAATAAGTATTTATATGCTGTTCCTACTATGTTAACTAAACCTCTTTTGCTGCGTTTGGCTATTTTTAAGCCGTTTATTTCTCTGTTTAATTTTTCTACTAGGTATTCGATTTGTATAAGGTTATTGAATTCTTTACTTTGTTCAATTAAATTGTTAAAAGTTTCTTCGGTTTTTGTTATATTAACCGTTAAACAGTGGAATTCGTAATCTGTCGGAATGTCTATGGTTCCTGTTTTAAATATGAGATATCCGTTATGGGCTTTGATAGGATTAATTTCAATACTCTGTGCATTTATATAGTTTACAGTTATTGATAGTAATATTATAATAATTAATTTAAGCTGGTGCTTGTATGTTTTGATCGCTGTCTGTTGTTGACCTGTAATTGTTATATTTGCTTTGATTAGTCTTCTTTTTCTTTTTGAATTTGGTTTTGTAATGTGTTATTTTCCTGCCTCTGTTAGTTTCCTCAAAATGTTTGTCGTCGATTTGTCTTAGTTCTCCTGTTTTCTTGAACGGGGTTGTCGTCTTTGATTTAACTAACGGTGAGTGTTTGTATCTAGTGTCAATTTCATAATTTGTTCGTTTTTTGTTGAGATTATTTATTAGTTTTTCTTTATTAGCTTGAGTGTCATACTCTGGTGTACCTGCATATATGAATATGTCCGCTGGTGTTCTGTTAGTCGTTTTGTGCTTTGTTTTATGATTGTACGTGTAGAGTATAGTTTCAAATTTTGTAAGTTTATTTTCGACGTCTGAGTCGCTGTTAATGATTCTTAGTTTTTCGTTAACTGTCTTATGAAATCGTTCTACGTCGGATATACCATTTTTACTAGTGGTTATATTAATATTTACTGCTTCTGATTTTAGCCATAATTGTAAAGCTGTGCACATAAAAGCTGAGTCTTTGTCTGCCTTTATTTCGATGGGTTTACCCATTTGGTTGAACACTTGTAATATAGCTCGTTTGGTTTCTAGCCAGTCTCTACTTTTTATTTCTATTAATGATGCAAATTTTGAATAGATATCAATGCAAGATAAAAATTGTTTATCTCCTACTATGTAAAAATCCATTACATATTTTTCTCGGATATTAGCGATTTCCGGAGTTATTTCGAAAGTTAATTTTGTATCTCTGTGTTCTGTTTTTGCGATGTTGCAAATCTCACATTCATTTATTAGATTTTGAATTAAATTTTGATAATCTGGGAAATAGTGGGTTTCTTTGAACCAATTGATAGTTTTTTCAATTCCTGGATGTAATAATTCTTTGTGCTTTTTTAATATTAATTCTTTGAATTCTGCGTATGTTTGAAGGTCTATTAATTTTGTACTAGTTTTCATTGCCTTTGTTGAATTATTCGGACTTATTATTTCTAAGTAGGCTTCTTGAAAAATTGGAAAATCTGCTTCGTTGTGGAAGTATAGCACACTTTTCTTTGTGCATAAGTATTCTTTTATTAATTCTTTGGCATGCGTATTAGTCATGTCTTTGTACGTAATTTTTATGTTGGTTTTGTGAAAGTAATTCGTAACTTTTGTTTCGTTCTCGGTTCCTTTTTCAAATTCTATTTGTCGATTATAATAATTAAGTGGTCTTTCTGTGATTTGTAAATGGTTACTGTTGTCTTCTTGAGCACTATGTATTGTTGCTCTTGTGCTAATTGTATCTTCGCCTAAGAAGTTTTCGTTTAATTGAATTCTGGACAGAGCATCTGCCACATAATTTTCTTTTCCTGGGACGTATTTAATTTGGAAATCAAACTCATTTAGCTTGATCTTCCACCTTTGTAATTTCATGTTAGGTTCTTTCATATTATTTAACCAGACGAGTGGTCTGTGATCACTAAGGATTTGAAATTGTCGACCAAAGAGATAGGACCTAAAGTATTTAGTGGCCCAAACGATTGCTAATAATTCTTTTTCAATCGTTGAATAATTTAACTCATGCTCGTTGAGAGTTCTACTTGCATAGCATATAGGCTTATGCTCTTGCGAAAGGACGGCCCCTATTGCCATATTACTCGCGTCTGTAGTTAATGAAAATGGTTTTTCGAAGTTAGGGTATATTAAAATTGGGTCGGATGTTATGAGTACTTTTAGCTTTTCAAACGCTAGTTCGTAGTCTCTGTCTTTTATATTGATTTTTGCTCCTTTTTTTAATTTAAGTGTTAATGGTTTTACTATATTAGCGAAATTTGGTATAAATTTCCTATAGAAACCACATAATCCTAGAAATGATTTTATTTCTTTTGGGGTTTTTGGAATTGGGAATTTGACAATTGCTTGTATCTTGTTGGGATTTGGTTTTATACCCTCAGTTGTGATGATGTGACCGAGAAATTCAGTTTCTTTTCTCATAAACTCGCATTTATCCAACTGTAGTTTTAAGTTAGCTTCTCTAAGCTTCTTAAATACCTTTTGTAGCGACAAAATGTGTTCCTCCAATGAAGTGGAAAAAATAATAATGTCGTCTAAGTAGACCAGACAATCTTTAAAAATTAAATCTTCTAAGAGATTGTTCATACAACGTTGGAACGTTGCAGGTGCATTCTTAAGACCAAATGGCATGCGAGTGTACTCGTAATGGCCATGTTTAGTCGAAAATGCGGTCTTGGGTATTGAACCAGGATCCATTTGGATTTGGTGGAAGCCTTTGGCTAGATCAATGGTTGTGAAATATTGACATTTTCCAAGTTTGTCTAATATTTCATCCATGATCGGGATAGGGTATTTATCATTAATAGTTAGTTCATTGAGATTGCGGTAATCTATGACTAACCGGAACTTTTGCTTTCCAGATGCATCGTTTTTCTTTGGAACGATTATTACTGGTGAGCAGTAAGGGGATTTGGATTTACGTATGATATTTTGTTTTATCATATCGCTTATTTGTTTATTTACTTCCTCATCGTATATTTGAGGATATTTGTATGGACGCTTGTAAATTGGGTCCTCATGTTTTGTTAGAATTTTGTGTTTAATTGTACTAGTGAAAGTCAAATTGTCACCTTCATGGTACTGGATATCACGAAATTCATGTAAAACTTTTTTTATTTTTTCTTTTTCTTCTGAGTTTAGGTGCTCTAGCCTAAACTCATTGTTTTCTATTAATTCATTATTAATAGCGAAGTTAAATGGTCTGTCCTCTGTTGAGGGTGGATCAAGGCACTCTTGTGCGGTCATGTCCTCTTCGACCTCTTCGTCGTTATATCTAAAACAAAAGTTAAATTCTCCTAAGGTTACGGATCCTTGTGCATAGTCTATTTTTGCTTGACATGCCTCAAGGTATTCTCTCCCAATCAGAACATCATAATGCTCTGAGAAGTCGTGAATATAGAATTTTTGTTTGCTCGGACAAATTTTGCTTGCTCCTAAGCGTATACTTTGTTTTAATTCAATAACACCATTTATGGTGTGAACCTTTAATGTTTCGTTGTAAACTGGAAAATTTAAGCGGTTTGTTTTCATTAGATTTATGGTTGAACCTGTGTCGATGACACATTTTAGAACTTCGTCATTCATAATCAATTTTATGAATGGATTTGTTCTGTTTGTTCCGAGGCTTGCTGATGAAAATTTTCGGATGTATCCATTTTCATCTGCCCACTGTTACTATCTCTTTGACGTTTAGTCGGAGGGTTTGGTGCATTCAAGCGTGAATGGGACTGATTTTGGTAGTTTAAGGGATTTTGGTATCTACCTTGACTTAATTTCTGTTGGAACTCGTGGTGAGCTTTCTGATTGTCTTCGGACTTATTATGCTGTTTATTTTGTGCGTGATAACTCTGATTCGTGTTGGAATAACCACTTGAAATGGTGGTTGGGTTAGCATTTTGCTGATAATTTCCCATGTTCCTACGATTGTTATTTGGATTTCCCTGAACATTATTATTTTTAGGTTTTTCAGTAACGCTATTTTCATATAATCCCTCTCTTTGAGCTACTTGCTTTAGTTTTTGTGTCGACGTAATGTCGTGTCTGGCTAACATCATGAAAAGCCTATCTGGTAATTTTTTTGTAATAACATCTTTGATTGTGTTATTCATAGCATTTGTATAAAGGGTTGTATTGCTAGGTATATTTTCTAGTGCTAACTTATTTAATATAACAAAAGATTTATTTTCGAGCTCCTCGATGAACTTACGGACGTTTCCTTGGTAATTCGTGTTGTATAAGCGTCGAAGGAGTTCTTCAAATGGTGTCTGCACTTTGTATTCTTCAATCAATGCGTTTCTCAGCTCCTGCCAAGTGTTGGCTGCTGTCCTTTGTGATATTCTCTGAGCATCTCCTGTGACTTGCAATTCGATGGCTCCGTATAAGATGCTATGTTGTCTAACATCTCGGGTTGGATACAGGTGTAGGATGTAATCTATCCTTTTAATGAAGGCGTTTAGTTGATCCGTTGATCCGTCAAAGCTTGGCACCTGTCTAAGTTGTGAAAGGGCCTGGTTGAGGTGTTGTTCTGATAATTCCATGGTCATCTTGATGTAATACACTTTTTTTGAATAGTTTTGAGTTTGTAGGTTTGAACTTTATTGTTCTTTGATTTTGCACTTTTATTTTAGGTTAAAGTTTGTGATGGATTATTGGTTAAATGTTTTTTTTTTTTGTGTGTGTGTCTTAAAAAGACTCAGTAATAACGTATTGCAGGGATCAAACGATATGCAAATCCAGTCGTTATTAACTGTAGTAGCTTTATTGCCCAAAGGGTCAATATTATTAAGCTACTAATGACCCGAAGGTTCTTGTGCGGATACGTATTCGAGAAAATTTTTATTACACTCCGACAACACTTTCGGTCGCGATTGTGCGTTAGATCTGGGAATTAATTATCCTTTAGCGATCTTTAATTTTTCCCGACGTATCCTACCGGCTGCGCCAATTAAGTTTTACACGTTAGGTTACTATAAAAAATATATTTCAATTTATTATTTTCACTTAACGGCTACTTTTGTTGAGTACATTCAGATTTGCTTCCCGAATAAGAACTGATTTATCTAACTGTTGCGGTCGCTTAGCAAACTTCGCTTTGAGAGAGTTTGAGTCAAAATTGAGTGAAGTTTGAGCTGCGTCAGCAATTATGCGTGGGATAGTACTCTGATGGGAACATTGACAGTGGCGTGATATTTAGGGTGAATTGTTTATGTCTACCAAAGGGGGACAGTTTGATCTTGACCAATGTCGATGTTATCACCAGGCTCTTTGTTTACAATATTAGAAATGTTTATAATTGTGCTTATGCTTATGTGCTAAGATATGTTAAAGGGTGGGTGCGACTATGGATATGTCACTATATATATATTTATATACACAAACAAGATGTCTTCAATTGAGGAGAAAGTGCGCAGCATACTGAACGCCAAAGATCTGGGCGATATAACAGCAGAACTATGCGATTTCTCGCTGAAAGAGCAGAATGCCACGGCCGAGGCGCAAGGCGTGCAGCCATCGGCGACGGCCGACTTTGTGCCCCAGGTCGGGCAAACGATCAACTATATTGTGGCCTGTGTGCTGTTCAATGAGCACGACGAGCTACTCATGATTGAGGAGGCCAAGCCCAGCTGTGCAGGTGAGTCAACCAAGCGATTTGGCAATGTGGAATGAAATATGATTTGTTTTACTTTTCATCAGGCAAATGGTATCTGCCGGCAGGTCGCATGGAAAAGGGCGAGTCGATCACAGAGGCAGCGGCACGTGAGCTGTTCGAGGAAACAGGCCTCAATGCAGAAATGACCACATTGCTGGCCGTGGAATCGGCCGGTGGCTCCTGGTTTCGCTTTGTGTTAACGGGTCGCATAACGGGCGGACGGCTTAAAACGCCCGCCGATGCGGACTCGGAGTCAATACAAGCTCTGTGGCTGCGCAATCCCAAAGAGGTGCCGCTGCGTGCCAACGATATACTGAGCATCATTGAAATCGGACGCGCCTATCATCAGCACCAGAAGCAGGCACAGCAGCAGCCGAATGTTCCACACCAGCCGCAGTGGCATGGCAGCGTGCTGCCCACACGTCATCCGCACAAGCGCAACTATATGCGTGTGCTTGCCGTGGCACGCAAACGTGCTAGCAACTCGATGAACATACTCATCAGTGAGAAGAATACGCATCATTTTCCGACCGTCGAACTGCATCCGAATCGCAGCCTGCACTCGACACTGCGTAAATTCATGATTGAAATATTTGGCGCCGAGCTGCCGCAGCATCGGCCACACGGCCTGCTCAGCGTGGAGCATGCAACAAGCAGCGATGAGTGCACCGATGGCATCTGCCTGAATCTGCTGGTGGCCTTTAGGCCGCCGCTTGAGGAGATTTCGCTAATTGGCAAATGCATTTGGCAGGAGCTCAGCCCGCCGCTGGACGAGACGCTGGCCCGCATACTCAGCAGCAAACATGCGTCCATTCCACTGAACGTG
Organism: Drosophila virilis; assembly: GCF_030788295.1. NCBI lineage: Eukaryota > Metazoa > Arthropoda > Insecta > Diptera > Drosophilidae > Drosophila > Drosophila virilis. The sequence goes on from NC_091544.1 coordinate 33,709,553, forward strand.
GTACGATAGCTGCTTATCGACTAGTTCTAGCCTAATCTCTCTATCCAATGGTGCAAGCTCATAGATATATATATATATATATATAACCTTTAATTAGATAATATCAAATGCCACTCATTCACACAAATGAGACAGTCGAGTCTGTGTTTGACTTGGACTCTTCTCTTTTAAATTAAATGTAAATCATTTTACTCGAGCTATTTGATATGATTTGGATTTTGTTTAATATTAGCTCTTGGTTAGTAACTGTTTTAGTTTCGAGCCTGGGCATAGTTTCTGAAAAACAAACGTTTCTTAGTTGTACAATGAATTTTATTGGCTATTTACAGTTCGTTGCGAAGTGATCTGCACAGACACAATTTGTATAGGTTCATGCAGAATTAACTTTATGTCTCGTTTGGGCGTGGGTGTGCGTATGTGTGTGTGTGTGTATCCAGTATTGTTATAGTTGACTAGGTCAATTTAGCATGCACGACGTTTACTAGCACTTAAACATAAATTTAGCCCTTCCAGATGCTGTTAAATATTTCCATAAAGGAGTCGTAGATCATGAACGTAATCGCCACATCCAAGCACACGCGTCCCAGACGCGGCACCGTGCCCTTGTAGAATGCCGCCAGGCCCTCGTTCTTAAATATTTGCATTGCACAATCCGCCGTATTCTTGTACTTGGCTGCCTCGAGGCCCTGCATACGGGTCTTAACCACATCCAAGGGTGTGTTGCCGAACACGGATGCGGCTCCCGCAATGGCACCAAACAAACCCACCAACAATTTTGGCACCGGCTTTTTATGATCACCGCCCTGCAGAGAAGATAATTAAAGGTGGGTACTTAATTTAAATCTTTTTATGACAAGTTTACAGATAAAACCAGGTTTCAAACACACAAAAATCGCGATTCAGATTAAAAAAAATCTGAGATAAAGTTAAGATTAGAAGATCAAAGATTAAAGAAAAAAGCTGGTTGAAATTCTTTCCACTACAAAAATAGGTTTGGGCTTAAAATGTGGGATAAAGTTTAGAATTAGAAGGCCCTATAAGTAAAAACTTGTAATATCTAGAGCTAGAAAATGAGCTCAATATTGCGTGTTATGCTATCATAAAATGGAATCAAATTTTGAAAATTCTGAATTTTCAAAAAGGAAGCTTCGTTGCTTTCATAAAATACTAGAATTGGGGTTTTCAATTTTTAAATGCAAATTGATTTCAAATTAGAAATCTTAGAAATGTGTGTCAAGCATACCTTGAAATTTGAAGAGATCAATATGTGACAAATGTGTAATAAATCAAATCAATCTTTTTGTCAGCAACGATTTAAAAGCATAATTCAAATTGAATACAGATCTCAAGTATGAAGTTACCTTATACAGATCCTTTAACGACTCCATGACAAAGAAGCGAATGGCCTGATTGGAACCCTGCTTCATGATGGTTGCCGAGAGACCCTTGTAGATGCCGCTGATGCCCTCCGTTTTGATTATTTCACGGACGCCATGGGCAAAGCCCTTGAACTTGGGATTCGGACTGCGCTGATCGTTGATAAACTTCACCTTAATTGTTTCCATGGGCGTGACCGCAATGATAGCCTCACACACGCCAGCCCCCATGCCGCATAACAGCTTGCCTGAGCCGCTAAGCTGGCCCTGAGAGTCGACGAAGTTGGATCGCAGGAATTCAAAGGCACCGAATCTGCAAGGGGTTAAAAGCGCTTAGCCTGGCATCAGCTACGAACTCGAGTGGAAACTCACCTGGTTGCCGACTTGGGTATGCTGCCGTAGATGAGCACGCTGAGGCCTCGGTAGAGCCCGAAAAAGCCCCGTTGCTGGACCGTCTTCTTCACACAATCTGCAATGCCATTGTAGCGTTTATTGGCGCCCTTCTCGTCCAGCTGCAGTTGCGTCTTCACGTATTCGGTGGGATAGGTTATGCAGATTTCAATGCCGCCGGTTATGCCGCCGGCAATGATACCCTTCAATCCCTTGGAGCCACCACTGGGCGCCGCAGCGGCGCCACTGCTTATCATCCAGGGGCGTGCCTGGAAGGGGCTCATAAACGTGGACAGTCTGTGGCGATCCATGTCAAGCTCTGACCTAGCAAAACCGTGAAATTCGGAAAATAAGAACGCGATTAAGCTATTGTAATACATGATCTTTTCCGTGGTCATAGGTGTTATGTGCTTATAAAAAAAAAAAAAAAAAAAAAAACAATTCAAAAATTCATCTACAACAAATTTTAAAGAGCACGGTGCTTGAACTAAATTTAGATAGATTAAAAAATCCATTTCAGGGGGAGTTTCTTGTCAAAATGGGCAAGTTCCGAGTGTGCAGGAGATGTATGGGGGGAGGCTATAAATACATTCGGAAAACAAGTTTTGGAGGTAACATTATCATTGGATGCATAGAACATGCAAGAAATGGACCTTTTATGCCCACTTCAAACTGTGTCTTTTTAGGAAATATTGACGCTAATAAATCTGGCTTGATCCTTGAAAGTTAAGTGTCCAATGTACCTGTAAAATTAACTGACCAGCTCCTAAATTTTAGAACACACTCATGTTAATTTTTCAAAAAACTGTTATCCAAATTGTAGAATCTCCAGTTTGAATAACTAACGTTCATCCCCTAGGTATTTCACTAAATCAATATACCCCTTTCTCACATATTTCAAATATGGCAAGAACCTTGTTAAGGTTAGGTTTATAGCTAATCTATAACGTCTGCTTGTTTCGTGACAATTCATGATTTTATCGCGACGTTTTTCACCTTGAAATCAAAGTTCAACATCGAAATCTATGTTGTATAAGTCGTCGGAGCTAATACATAATGGATAGAAATGTGTCTATACAAGTCTGTCAAATACTTTTGAAACATCGGCAACTGATTGCGATTACTTAAGATCGTATGACAGTGATTCGAAACGAAACGGGTGGAAAAGGGAAAAGGGAATGTCCGAAGAATTCCCATTCGCTTTTTGAGCTTTTTGCACTTGACAATTTTTTTCTTGTTATATAATTTTTGCAGTCACATAATAAATTATGGAATCTATAGCAATTATTTTGCATGTTCAGGAATTTCGCTCTATATTTATAACAATTAAACAAACTCAAACATTGCCGATAAAGATAAACAAAGTTTTATGATAACTTTTCGTTGGAAATGAGCGCACCCACACAAATACACGCACGCACGCAATACCAATTCCAGTAAGCTTCAAGTTGGAGAGCTGTCGCCGCTATTCGATCGACATTTCTGATTGGAAACAAATGCACTGTAATTCTAAGCCTGTTGCTTCAATTCAACTCACTTAATTATAATTGTATAAATGCAATATTCGAACTTCCGTGGCACTGGAACTCTTTGGTTGCTTCTGTATGAGCTGATTGGAATGCGACGGCGACGCGTTCACGGCTAGGGCAGCGACTCAACTGCCTTCATGCTATGGAAAAAACAAATTCCATTTTCCAATCACAAGAGAAAGCTACAAAAATTCAAATAAGCAGCACATTTGTAAACAAGCAGACACCAACCAACTGCTGCTGCTCACTGGCGATCAAGCGGCAAAGCGAGAGCGAGAGCGAGTTCGAGAAGAAGAGCGTGCCGACGCGACGCCGGAGAGCTAAAGTAACGGCTATGGCGTGATACTAGATTTTTTTTGTTTATGACGACGCGGCAGAAAAAAAGATTTGTGCCTCTTCATGAGCAAAACCCGTTTGGCCAAACTTACCGGAGCTTTTTCAACTGGAAAAGCTCGCCCTTGCGCTAGTTAAGCGGAGCGTAGACAGAAATGATTTTTTCAAGTGTTTAAATAAGCGCGCAGTAAACAGCCGCAAAGTAGACAACAGTTTTTTCGTCTTAGCTTTGCAGCGATTACACAATGCAAGCACGCACACACAGGCACGTGTACATGTGATATGCTGTTGTTGTTGATTAGCTCAAGTCATACACCGTTATTTATCTTTCGCCTACGAATCGATATAACTGTTATCAGTTTATAGCACATTATGTATGAGTATTTAATTTTTTTATTATTTACCATACTTTTTATTTAATCAGCAGACATGTGGATGATACTATACTCTATACTGGAACCGGCAAACTGTAACTGTTAACGCAACCAAATTCCGTAAGGTTAGTCACTGTTGCCTCTCATAACTGAACTGCGCATGACACTCACCCACACAAACAAAGTTCTTCATGTGCTGACATCAGCAGTTACAGTGACGCCAGGAAATGCGTAGGATCCGCATTACATTTTACTATGTCTCTAACAACTTGAGATTTCTGCAGTATGCTTAAAAACACATAAGCGAATTGAATTCGTTCCCATGTAAACCTGATATAATATCAAGCAAAGCCGCCGACAAACAAGTCTTCGACCCTGTACAAAAGCCAACTTTGTATTATCGGATACAATTGGAACATCAGCATACAGCACGTGCGGTAAGGGCCCGCCCAAGTACCCAAGGTTCGATTCCATTACCATATAAATCAGATCTAAGCTTAGCAGTTGTGCAGTATAATTAAGACATATATTATATGACTTAAATCCAATTCAAATGCAATTGCTCTAAATTAACTTTAAGTCCTGATGTTTACGATTTACAAGATCCTTTTTTATTTTCAAAAAACTTGAAACTAAAAGCGAAATATTAATTTTATTCAAATGCATTTTGAAAATTTTCACATGTCATTTACATGCACATATGCAATATATGCATGTGTTTATAAATAAACATTAGAATTAAAGTGCAGTTCTTTTCATATTTTTGTTTGGTTTTTATGTTATTCAATAACATTATGTTACTAAGCTGGGAATTAGTTCGTAATGCAAATTTTAGTTTAGACAGTTGATAATTCAGTCATGTTTTGCAGCCGAAATGCTGTTGCTTAGACTGCCTTGTAGACGCGCACGCTCTTCACGCTGCCAATGGTGAGGGTCTGTAACAGAGAGAGAGAGAGAGAGAGAGAGATGGAAAAAGAGAGAGTTAGGATCGAAAGTACAGTCAGAGTCTGGTTGAACTTACGGTAATCAGCTCACTGTCGGTGAACTCGCGCACAATGGTCGAGGGCTTGTCGCCTTTCTGCTCCTGTGTCAGCTTGTTGCCATCGAGGGTGATGACACTCTTAACCTTGCGACCATCCAGAGTCTCCTCATCGAACTCCTCGCCCAGTTTAAAGCTAATGGCAGAGGTCTTGAATGTGGACGTGGTGGTCAGTGTGTAGGTGTCACCCTCCAAGGTAACCTCAACAGTGGGGCTGACAGTGTTGCCCATTTTGCGCAGTACCATGCCAACGCCTACAAAATTAGGAAATTTCAGAATTAATATACATATGTTTTAAATAAAAAACTGATATGCGTAAGCTAGTTTCATAGCTCGGGTGAATAGTATAGTTTTGCAGTCAACGACAGCTTAAAACTGTGTCCTATAATAATATGAATCTGTATAAATATATACATTCCAAGAGCCTGAAGATTCAAGCAATTACTAATTGAATTACCCAGTCAAAGTTGAAGACCCACACACAATGCAAATCATATTGTATTTAATTGAAATAATAAAGCTAAATTATGAAGTTGCCAGCAAATAACCCGGGCCAGACCAGACCCAGAGTCATGCTCAAGGTTAACAATACGGGCCCAGGGGATAGACTGGGGCAGACGGACGCACAGCCTCCGGTACTTATCAATTGGTCAGCCTAAATATAGCAAAACTGTACGAGCAACGTAAAATGCAAGCGACCTTATCGCAATGCACAAGAGCATATAGTATACATGATATTGATATATATATAAAAGGCACACACATGTATGCATACATACGTATGCAAACTCTACAAAGCGAGAGAGAGAGAGAGAGAGAGAGAGAACTGTGCCTTTTGACTATCCATCAGCACAGACAAATCAATTATGTTCAATTATGTATTTGTCCAATTTTAAAAGTGGACAACCTTTTGGTCTCAAGTGTTTTATGGTTCGGTGAGTTCCCATCGCCTCCTATCTATAGATAATTTGTGGGAACCTTTACAACTGTGCATAATCAATGAAAAACTTTTGTATATCGCTTCTTTGGACTGGAATAGATTAGAAAACAGTTCGCAAACAAAAAAAAAATCGCACTAATTGTTGCCATACAGCAACATATTGATAAGGTGCAAAGTGCAAAAATAAATTCCTAATCTCAAAACTAAATTATCATTATTATCATTGAGCTGCATATATGTATGTATGTAGCTATAATGTTTATCATTTGTACTATATACTTTGGGTACACCGTTCAATCAGATAAATACAAGTATTATTGACGTGTCTCAACAATCATTTTCGAGAGTTATTTTCTTTAAAAACCCGGTAATTCAAACCTCTTCAAAGTGTCGTTCGACGTTGAAAAACGAGATCTCGTTTGTGATTTGAGTTTTCCTCCAACCACAAAAGACCGCAGAAAATAACAAAATAACCGAGTCACATAATGCGTATCGAATCGGATTACCAATTTCTCCCCCAACTTTGACTCAGACTAGACTAAACAGAACAAAGTACACGGCGGGTTTCTAAACAAATCACTGGATGACTGGGCGCACGTTTCTTTTTTAAATTAAGCACGATTAAAACTACATCTGCGGTGCAAAAACGAAAGCTTTAAAAAATATATTACTAATGGAAAAGTTATAACTCTCGGTGATCTATGGAAAAAATAGGATTTTAACGGTTCGTTAAAAATATATATATACCTTCATCTATCAATTTAAACTGTTAGTTATCTATTTTTGTTCTCTTTAGCAATGGGAATTCGCAATTCCCCTGCTAGTGGGAATAAAATAATCTTTTTTCCAGAACAGAGTCTAAATACAATACACAAAGAAATGCACAGACGTGCATCCACTTATGGAATAGTATAGTATAATGTTGTAATTAACAATTCAGGTGGTCGTAAGTAATAGAAAACCTTCATTGAGTAAAGTACACACTTAATTTTAATTAGTTTTTAAGTTTATTGCCCCCCATTACCCATTACCTCCTGCCCGATAAGCATTTTATGACTTTTATGCGCTTTGCACCTGATTCGTCGGGTAACTCTGCCAAAAAGTGGAGCAGCCCATAAAACTGTAGAAAAACTAACATGTTTTTGCAACCACGTTTTTCATTCTCAGTGATTCTCCCCATCTTCTTTCTCTTGCACATCTGCACAGAGCGAATTTTTTTTTTTTGCCGGCCGGCTAGCGGCTTTTTTTCTGCTGTGTTTTTTCGGCTTCTTTCTCACGCTCTTGCTTGCTCACTCCACTTTCTCGGCCACACGTGCCATTAGATACGTAATACCATTTGCAATATTACAGTACACAACAGTTAATAAAATCCTAGCTAATCACTTACCCAGCTCCTTCATGTACTCATCAAAGTTCTCGGACTTGTCCAGCTTGTATTTCTTGCCAATGAAAGATGCCATTTTGCTGCGTAACGCGTTTACTTGGTTGAGATACACGAGAATCAGACCACCACTGCTGAAAGCTCGCGCAAGCGGCCCACTTTTATACACGCGCGCGGCATTGCCAGATATAAAAACACTGAATGAAAGCTTCCTTTGAGTTAGTTGAGAGCGTGAACGTGAGCTTGCGGTGGGATATATGATGGCAACACACATAAGGCGTTATCGATGTGAGTACATCAATTAAATTACAAATAAAGGTGGATACTTAAGTTTTTTTTTACCGTGAACAGATAAATATTGCTTAAAGACAAAACAATGATGAATGTGTCATATTTATATACTTGGGGGTGCGTATTGTTATAGACTATCGACATATGACGAACATCGATAACTGTATAAGCTTTGACCGTTATCTGCATTATACACGAGGATTTATAGACATTAAGATATATCTATATCTATATTAGTTTTAATATAAATAAGTAATAATCTATAAACAAGAACATTTTGTGATCTTTGTGCTCGAGTAAAGTTTCCATGATTGAATCTTTTGTGCGCACGTTACTAAGAAGCACTACGATATATATGTATATATATATGATATATATCTGCCACATACACACGTCAAACCCCACCCAGCTTGACTTGATCAATTGCTTGCACTTTAATTGATTCAAACGCGCCGTCGGTATAACTGTCATAAGTATATCACGAATCATATGCTGTGAGAATTGCAAGTTCAAGTGGAATCTGTTGCTGTGAAAATCTACTACATATGTATATACATATGTACTTGTTCTGCAAAATACCCATTGTGGGTCAACGGCAATATCCTCAGCAATAATACTTTAGGTGTTATTCTAAGAACACTTTCAAGTGTATCATGTGTGTGCTCGAATTTGGCAAATTGTAAAAATAATCTAATCAAGCATTCAAATACATTAAAGGCAATCGAATGCAATTCCACAAAGACTATGTATGACACGCTAGCCATGTCTACCAATTTATATTTCATTGCTTTCTTATCTCATTAATCCAATTAACTTCTTCAGCATTCGTCCATTGCAACTGTGGTCGTTTACTTATCATGCATTTCACAAAGATAAACATGTTTATAGCATGATATGCAAGAAAATATTTAAATTCAGGATGAAGGCAAAATTCTATTTTCATTAAGTTTAATCGTAATGCATATGGTAACCCATATTCTCTTATCAGCATTGCTCAGATAATGTTCGCTTTAATGTGTTAATTTAAAAGAGAAAAAAAAACAGTTTAAAATTTATTTTCAAATTGTCTATATTTATTTTCAGTCATCAATTAACTTTCAACGCCAGTGTGGCCATAGCTGTTGATTGAAAACAATACCGAAACTGAACTGCTTTTCTCATAGCCCAGTTCTACAACAATGTGTATAACAAAGCAGTGCAATAGACGAATGATCATTAGCCATATGCACTTAAAGCGTAAAAATACATTTTTTACGCCCATTTTAGGTTGAATCTGCAGTTGTATATTTATTTATCAAATAAATAACCATCCCATTTTATGTTGCATGCAGTCAATTTTGCTTAACCTTTTTTGTTTTATCTGATTATCGCAAGTGTATATGGCTTATTAAAATATGCAAGTGTCAATCATTTGAGTGAATATGCCGGCCGGTATTAAAGCTTATCGAAAAGTTATTAAGCAAAACATTTGGAGAGCGTTTGCATTCGTGCTGATCACATAAAATCTCTACAGCGTAGAGTCTACACAGCCAGTGAGCGCGCGTGAAGATCTGTGAGCGCAAGCTTGATGGAGTGCGAAGAGCAAACAGTCGTTTAATTACACTAAAACAACGGTAGTCGGTTGAGTTGTACGTTAGAAAGAGTTCGGCCCTCGGACCGTGAGCAATGAATGAACGCGCGCAGCAAATATAAATCTACACAGTGTTTAGAATTTTCGATAAGTGAAACTAAAAAAAAGCACATCAAGAAAAATTCATTATCTATCTGTCTACACGCATATACATATACATACATATGTATGTATGTACATAAAAGTGATGAAATCGAGCTATCGGACTTGTACACATTCAAGGCGCGCCCACCAAAGATATTGTGGATCAGTTTAAGGCTATTTATGATATAAGAACAGCATCTGATAGACAAGAGAAGAACAAATCAAAGCTATCAGTATGCTCGTTGGAACGTTTTCATAAAACCCTATCGAATGTTCGCATATGGTATGAGTGGAAAATTTTGAATGCCAATGTTTCTATGCATCATATAAGGCAAAACACTATTAAAAACTAAATAAATTATACTAACGACAAGCGCGTGTCTGCAATGCCTGCTGTTGGGTGCTAATCAAGTCGAAAAAAAGTCACCAAATCTGAGAAAAAAAAACCGAAAAAATAAAATTATAGAAAAAATAAGTTTAAAAAACACTTTAGAAAGCATCATAAGTGAAAAATATTTCTAGAACAATTAAAGTAAAACGCAAGAGAGCAAAATGCAATCACTAAAAGCCGATGAGCTGGAGGAGAATCCCGTAGAGCGCGCCAACTGCTTGTCGGAGCTGATGTTCTGGTAAGTCGTATACCCCACAATTCAAGCCGTTAGCTATAGGGTTGACAGCGTGACAACTGCCTCCAGTTCGTTATCATTGTATTCACTGGGTCGTTTAATTTACATAGTTAGCGCGTCAGAGCTGGGCTCCGGCTGTTGAGCACCCCAAGCGTGAGCTATACAAATATATCCACATATGTCATGTACGCACATATTTGCGTGAAGTATTTCAAGTTATTCAATTGGCTGTCACTTAAGGCAACTTTAATATCGTCTGTCAGCCATAGCCGTAGCTCTGGGCTAATAAAAACTGATCACCATAAAAATATGTAATTGAATTTGGCATAGCTTGATAGCAACATTAAACCGATACGACTTTGTCTAATGACTTGCTGAAAATATATATAAATGAGTTTCATAAAAACTGTTATCTTCCAAGGTGCTAATAGATCCCTATGTCAATAAACTAAACAACAAAAATTTGGTTGGACTTTTGAATATCACAACTGTTGCTGTATTTTTTTACGTGACTCGACAGATACCCAGTATTTTCCTAACATCACCAGCTTAAGCTGTTAACGATGCTTGCAATAACATTCTGTAAAGTCATTGTTAATATTCTGTACAACCGCTCAGTTATATATTATGTATGTATATCTCTGCAACAATAAAGAAGATTCCCACTTTGGAATTATGCATAGAGTATCTCCTAGTCAGCCAGGCCAGCTGTTGACTAGAGCTCTTTTGCTTGTCTTTACCTATCTTTACTAACAATTAAAATGTATGCATCTTATCTATATACGCTTTATATCTCTGCTGTCTCCATGAAGCTTTGCTATGCCCGTTTTGTTTAAGGGTCGACAAAAGACACTGGAACAAACGGATCTCTATAGACCACTCAAAAAGCACAAGTCAGGTGAGTGATGCCACAAGATATCATATCACAACACTGTATATTAATACTGATAATAATATCTATAGATACACTTGGCGACCGCCTTTCTTCGGCCTGGGATGAGGAAGTTGCACGCAGATCGGCGCAAAATCTTCCACCTCGCTTGCGCCGCGTGGTAATCCGCGTCTTTGGTTGGCATCTATTCGTGACTGGCTTATTGCTGGCCGCTCAGGAATTTCTCACCAAGTAAGTAGCTTGTCGAAGACTTCCGAATATCATTCGTTTCTAAATTGTAACCACTTTCAGAGTAACGCAACCCATTTGCCTCTTTGGCATGATGGCCTACTTCGCGGGCGACGATACAGATTTAACCAAGGCGCAGCTCTACGCAGCGGGTCTCATGGCGGGCTCTGTGTTTACTGTCGTATTTGGGCATCCGTATATGCTCAGTCTACTGCATCTGGGCATGAAAATGCGCGTTGCCCTCTGCAGCTTGATCTATCGCAAGGCTCTACGGCTAAACCGTACCGCATTGGGTGACACCACCATCGGGCAGGTGGTGAATCTGCTGTCGAATGATGTTGGTCGCTTCGATAGTGTACTGATTAATTTACATTACCTCTGGCTGGCGCCACTGGAGCTTATCGTTGTCACTTACTTCATGTATGAGCAGGTGAGTGGGGCTAAAGGGGATTTAAGATTATTCTTTTAATGTCTTTGTTTTTTTTTCTTTGCTTAGATAGGAATTTCAGCGCTGTTTGGCGTCGCTGTTATGTTGCTCTTCCTGCCCCTGCAAGCCTATCTGGGCAAGAAGACCTCGGTGCTACGGCTGCGTACGGCCCTGCGCACAGACGAACGTGTCCGAATGATGAACGAGATCATATCGGGCATTCAGGTGATCAAGATGTATGCCTGGGAAAAGCCATTTGGCAAACTTATTGAGATCACGCGCCGCCGGGAAATGATATGCATCAAACAGGTCAACTATATACGTGGTATTCTCATATCGTTTGCCATGTTTCTTTCCCGCGTGTTCACGTTCTCCAGTCTTGTGGGCTATGTGCTGCTGGGAAACATCTTGACAGCCGAAAAAGCCTTCTATGTCACCGCCTACTACAACATACTCCGGCGCACGGTGACTATGTTTTTTCCCCAAGGCATCGGACAGTTTGCGGAACTTTTGGTGTCCATAAGACGTCTGCAGACTTTTATGCATCGGGAGGAGACGCAGATCCAAGACAAATCGATTGATGTCGCAATCTCTGCCCCTGTTATTGATAAGGAGAATGGCACTCTTATCAAAAACGCCAATGGAGATGTGCCAAAGGTCAATGGGAATCTAGAAACTCTCGTTGAATTCAGTCAATTCAATGCCAAGTGGGATAGTAAGGCGGCGGAGAACACCCTAGAGAATATAAATCTGAAACTTGGTCGCCGACAGCTCGTGGCTGTGATCGGACCCGTCGGAGCAGGAAAATCCAGTTTAATTCAATCCATACTCGGTGAGCTGCCCGGTGAAAAAGGTAGCCTTAAAGTCAATGGAAAATTCTCCTATGCCGCTCAAGAACCTTGGCTCTTTACTGGAACTGTTCGTGAAAACATATTGTTTGGGTTAACCTTGGACAAACATCGCTATCGCACAGTGGTTAAGAAGTGTGCTTTAGAACGCGACTTTGAACTACTTCCGCAGGGTGATAAGACGATTGTTGGCGAGCGAGGAGCTTCTCTTTCGGGCGGACAGAAGGCGCGCATTAGCCTGGCAAGAGCTGTGTATCGTAGGGCGGACATTTACCTGCTGGATGATCCACTCAGTGCTGTGGATACGCACGTGGGTCGTCATCTGTTTGACCAGTGCATGAGAGGGTATCTAAAAAGCGAGCTGGTCATATTGGTAACACATCAGCTACAGTTTCTGGAGCATGCCGACCTCCTTGTTATCATGGACAAAGGAAAAATCAGTGCAATGGGAACCTATACCACAATGCGGCGCAGTGGACTGGACTTTGCACAGCTCTTAACGGATCCCAACAAGACCGATGAAGCAGCCAATGATCACGAGAGCGAGGCTGGTGATATTTGGGACCGTCTCAGCTTGGCCTCACGCAGCAGGCGTGGCAGTAGAACAAACAAATCAAACCAACCTTCGCGCAATGAAAGTTTCAGCTCCTTGAGCTCCCTTACCGATTCTATTGCCCAGGACGCAGCCATGGCACCGCAAGAGACGCGTGTCGAGGGCAAGATCAGTCTGGGTCTATACAAGGAATACTTCACAGCTGGCACCGGCTGGCTAATGATATCTTTTATGGTGTTCCTTTGCTTGGGAACACAAATTGTCGGTTCCTCAGCGGATGTTTTTCTCTCCTATTGGTAATATATAATCCTACTTCTACATAAGACGATCATACTAATGTTGCGTAATTTCAGGGTTGACAAGAACAAAAACGCCGCGGAAAGAGACTCGGATCCCATCGATATTTACTACTTTACCGCCCTTAACATAGCCGTCATCGTATTCACCCTCGTCCGGACCATGCTTTTCTATAGGCTGGCCATGCGCAGCTCGACAAAGCTCCATAACGCCATGTTTCGGGGCATTACCAGAGCGGCAATGTACTTTTTTAACACAAACCCTTCAGGTCGAATTTTAAATCGGTTCTCAAAGGATCTGGGGCAGATAGATGAACTTCTGCCTTCCGTCATGCTGGACGTGGTTCAAGTCTTTTTGACACTGATAGGCATAATTGTTGTTATCTGTATAACCAATCCTTATTATCTCATCCTAACTCTTGCTCTGGGGATCGTCTTCTATTATATTCGTGAATTTTACTTAAAGACCTCGAGAGATGTTAAGCGATTGGAGGCAGTTGCTAGATCTCCGATCTATTCCCACCTCAGTGCTTCACTCAATGGGCTTCCTACGATTAGAGCCATGGGAGCTCAGAAGGCGCTTATTGCCGAGTTCGATAACCTGCAGGATCTGCACAGCTCCGGCTACTACACTTTTCTGTCAACAAATCGTGCATTTGGCTACTACCTGGATTGCTTCTGCACATTGTACATTGTGATAATTATACTTAACTACTTCATCAACCCTCCCGAAAACTCTGGTGAGGTGGGATTAGCCATTACACAAGCCATGGGCATGACTGGAATGGTTCAGTGGGGCATGCGACAGTCTGCGGAGCTGGAGAACACCATGACAGCAGTGGAACGTGTCGTTGAGTATGATGAGATCGAGCCTGAAGGCGAATATGAGTCCCAACCGAGCAAAAAGCCGCCAATCACATGGCCAGAGCAGGGCAAAATTGTGGCTGATGATCTCAGTCTTCGGTATTTCCCCGATCCACAATCCAAGTATGTGCTCAAGTCTCTCAACTTCGAGATTAAGCCCATGGAAAAAGTGGGTATTGTGGGTCGCACCGGTGCAGGCAAGTCCTCGCTCATCAACGCTCTCTTCCGCCTCTCCTACAACGATGGTTCCATCATCATCGACAGTCGTGACACCAGCGAACTGGGACTTCACGACCTGCGCAGCAAAATTTCCATCATACCTCAGGAGCCGGTGCTCTTCTCGGGTAGCATGCGCTACAATCTGGATCCTTTCGAGGAGTACAGTGATGCCAAGCTATGGGATGCACTGGTGGAAGTCAAGCTGAAGCCTGTCATCAGCGAGCTTCCAAGTGGACTACAAAGCAAGATTTCAGAGGGCGGCACCAACTTTAGTGTGGGTCAGCGTCAGTTGGTGTGTCTGGCTCGCGCTATTCTTCGCGAGAATCGTATCCTGGTTATGGACGAGGCCACAGCCAATGTGGATCCACAGACAGATGCGCTTATTCAGGCGACAATACGGAATAAGTTCAGGGAGTGCACAGTGCTGACGATAGCCCATCGGCTAAACACGATTATGGACTCGGACAAGGTCTTAGTTATGGAAGCTGGCCAGTTGGTGGAAATTGGCTCACCCTACGAGTTGCTGACAGAATGTGAGACGAAAATCTTTCACAGTATGGTCATGGAGACCGGTCAGAGCAGCTTCGATAGTCTGCTAAAGGTAGCTGAAAAGGTAAATAATCATTCCTGTGATTAAAATGACATGTGGTAATACGTCTTATTCAATTTCAGGCATATATGGAATCAGAGAAATCCAAAACTGTCTAAAATCCAATGAATATTCCGCAGTCATTTAAATATCCTCATTTGACTAGCTTTAAGCATAAGTCTCATAGAAATTATACTGCTATAAGTGATTGTTTTTGTATGTGCTACTTAAAGTATTATTTCTACGAACTTTAGAATGTAATGCTACGGTAAAACTAAGATTAAATAAATGTTGCAAGCTACAAGTTTCACAATACATGGAAATGCCATCTGAGCATAACAATGCAGTATAATTGTCAAAAGAGAAGTAACAAAGCAGTTCATATTTAAATAACGCACAAAGCAGTTCATTAAATTACCAAACTTGTTTGAGGTTTTCCAGATTTAATAATATTTACAACTCAGTTCCTAATAATAGGCGCCACGTTTATCTTATCCTACAGTGTCAAGCGTTTCAGACTCCAATAGACGTGTTGTACGATAAGGCCATTTTATCGCGGCCAACTGATTATGATAAGCACTACGACTCATAGTTGAACTCCAAGGCGTCGGAGAGAGTAAAAGCTGTGCTCACCGCAAGCAGTTCACATAAAAAGCGGTAATCGATTAGCTGTATATTAGAACGAATTCCGCGGCCGTAGAACAAACACTTTTACTCTTAATGAAAATAAATTAATCCTAAAAAAGGTTTGTTTTTTTATTTGACGATTTAAATACATTATGAAATACAGATTTATCTGTAAAAATACAACATAAACTGTTTACTCTTGGATACTTAAGTAGATTAGATCATAACAATAGTAATATCAGTGATATCTTCGGCTTTTAAAGCACAGTGGAATTTTCCCAGATTTAAAACCACGTTTTGTGATCGTAAACATCATAAAAATTAAAATAAATACTTAACTAATTAACTGGTTAATTGTATGTAAATAACTATAGTGAATTAATTTATAGTAGAATCTACAATGCCACAAATAAAAGCTGATCTACCGGAGAATCCGCGAGAGCGTTTCAATCCATTGTCAGAGCTTATGTTCTAGTTAGTCCAATTGTGCACAGTTAATAGGCTTGTAGATGCGTCAATAATAGTTTTTCGACTATTTAAATTCCATATCGATACACAAGTGTGTAATACACCTCAATAAATATGACTCAAGGCTAGCTAAGGTTTCCCTGCGTTGCATCAAATTAATTCTAATCAGATCATATACATAGTCTTTATTTTTTGATAACTTATCAGACTTAATAGCCCAACAATTAACCACACTCACACCAACCTTTTAAAAAAAAAGTGTGACGTATTTGAAATACATTTTAAATTTGACGCGTTGTTGATTAGACAACGTTTATTAATGTGTAGTTTATTTGCGGCTTGGATCATGAATGAAGCAAAATATCTTTTCATTACTTATTCGAAGCAAGAAAACCTAGCAGCTTTGTCTTTCCCATTCTGTTTAAGGGCCACAAAAAGACACAGAAACAATCCGATTTATATCGGCCACTGAAAGAGCACAACTTGGGTGTTATATAAAATTCTATTTGAAAGTTCAATTTTAAACTAAATAAGTTTCAAGCTAATCATCAGATGTCCTTGGAGATCGCTTGAGCGCCGCTTGGGATGAGGAACTACTTCAGAGATCAGTTCAAAGGAAAC
Source organism: Drosophila virilis (assembly GCF_030788295.1). Lineage (NCBI taxonomy): Eukaryota > Metazoa > Arthropoda > Insecta > Diptera > Drosophilidae > Drosophila > Drosophila virilis. Next base: position 33,726,178 of record NC_091544.1, read on the forward strand.
CACCTCGCTTGGGGCTCGTTGTGGTCCGCTCCTTCGGCTGGCATCTATTGTAACGGGTTTGCTATTGGGCCCCAAAGAATTTCTTACCAAGTAAATGACAGTTCACAAGACACCCAAGATCAATTGCTTAAAGTGTAACTTCTTCCAGGGTTACCCAGCCAATTTGCCTCTTTGGTGTTATGGCCTACTTTTCGGGCAAGAATTCTGATCCAATTAAGGGCTAGTTATACGCGGTGGCCCTTATATCAGCTTCTGTATTCTCCGTGGTCACAGCACATCCCTGTATGCTGGGCATTATGCATCTGCGATAGAACATGCTGATCAAGATGTACGACTGGGAGAAGCCATTTGGCAAACTTGTGGAGCTTACGCGTTGCAATGAAATGATGTGCCTTTGTCAGCCTGCTGGACAGGCCTTCTTTATCGCTGCCTAATACAGCTTACTGCTGCGAACAGTAACCAGTTTCATTCCGATGAGCATTTCTTAATTAATGGAGCTTCAAGTAAGCATTAAACGAATCGAGACCTTTATGAATCAGGAGGAAACACAGCTCAGGGATGGCAAGAACGAAACAAAAGTAGTGAAGAATCCCTTGTCAAATTCAGTCAATTTCATACCAAGTGGGACACGACAGAGAACACCCTGGATAATATCAATCTGAAATTTGACCGACGACAGTTAGTCGCAATTTATACTCGGTGTACTGCCCGGTGAAAAAGGTAGCCTTAAAGTCTCCCATGCTCTATGGGCTCCCTACGATTAGAGCCATGGGAGCTCAGAAGGCGCTTATTGTCGAGTTCGATATCCTGCAGGATCCGCACAGCTCCGACTACTACACTTTTCTGTCTACAAATAAGTTCGAGCCTGAAGGCGAATATGAGTCCCAGCCAAGCAAAAAGCCACCAATCACATGGCCAGAGCAGGGCAAAATTGTAACTGATGATCTCAGTCTTCTTTCGAGGAGTACCGTGATGCCAAGCTATGGGATGCACTGGAGGAAGTCAAGCTGGAGCCTCTCATCAGCGAGCTTCCAAGTGGACTACAAAGCAAGATTTCAGAGGGCGGCACCAACTTTAGTGTGGGTCAGCGTCAGTTGGTATGTCTGGCTCGCGCTATTCTTCGCGAGAATCGTATCCTGGTTATCGACGAGGCCACAGCCAATGTGGATCCACAGACAGATGCGCTTATTCAGGCGAAAATACGGAATAAGTTCAGGGAGTGTACAGAGCTGACCGTAGCCCATCGGCTAAACACGATTATGGACTCGAAGAAGGTCTTAGTCATGGATGCTGGGCAGTTGGTTTAATTTACGTGACCTCTCATCGAGAGGGTCAGAGCAGTTTCGGAAGTCTGTTAAAAGTTGCGAAGAAGGTAAGTTATCCACTTTACGAGCGTCAATATTCAAATAAGTAATTTTTAAATTTCTTTAACAGACCCATTTGACATCACAGAAACTAAAAACTTCTTAGAAAGAATTGAAATGTTTAATTAGAAAATATATTAAAGTGCATTTTCTTAAACATCCCTAATAATGTTCGAGTATTGACAAATTTATTTCAGTATTCTGATTTCCTAACCACGTTACAACAAAGCAGTTCAATAAAATATACACGAATAACTAGCAAAGCAGTTCAAAGTGGCATACGCAAAAACTGAGTATCCAAATTAAAAATTTATTTACATAGAAAATTGTATGTTCATCTTAATTTTATTAGATTATCTTATCAGCCAGCTAATAAGAGAATGAATTGAATGATAAGTTTTACATAAACTGTAAAGCGCGCAATAAAAGCACACGCGTACAAGAGAGTAAGAGTCGCAGAGAGCAAAAAGCGTCCGCAACAGTTGTCTGTTCCCATAAAAGGGACCAGCTTGTCAGCTGTGATTTAGAACGTGTTCGTCAGCCGGAGAGTGAACAGCTGTGCGTGAATAGAGGCCGGAGATATTCGATAAATAGTGTCTTAAAAAATAATTAAATATACATATGCATATTGTTATCTGAAAAATTGCTTGCGTGATATATAAAATATATAAAAAGTGTGTTAGTTTCGTAGAGTACTTCAGATTTACTGATTATATTAAAATCGTCTATCATATAGCGGCAGCATCTCTGGCACAAACAACCTGCACAGTGGAATATTTTCGTAATTTAAAAAAGCAAATTCCACAGAACTGAGTTTCACACGCACCAAACCTCGAGTGCTGAGAAAATCAAACCAAAACAAGGGTATATAAACTATATAAATATATATATACATATACAAAGAATATCGAAGCGAATAATTGAATGTGTGATTTGTTGTAATTCAACACTTATAGGCTTGTACACAAGTGTAAAGTGTATTTGGTTCACTTGTCGGGGTAAATAAATAAGACAAAACCAATATGCAATCAGTTAAAGCAGATGAGCTACCAGAAAATCCGCGCGAACGGAGCAACCCATTTTCGGAACTTATGCTCTGGTGAGTCTGCAATTTCACCAGCCTTGTGGTTCTTATGGTTTTAGATATAAGATTGACAATTATGACAATTCATTTTTTGTCCCCACCGAATATCATTTAATCATTAACAGAACAATATGATTGAGCATGATATACCATTATCTTATCTTTCAGAGTGTTAAAATATACAAATAAGTTTTGTAGTAAAATGTTGAGGTATCTAGTATGTAAATACAACATAAAACAACTGCACGTAAGTGTGAATCTGCAAATATAGTCCACACTCAGATACTCTGTTCTCATATATGATTGATGTATATATATATATATATATATATATAAAACTTTTGATTTTCTTCACTGATAATAAGTATGTACAAACTGCGATGTGATTGGCACATATTTTCGTTAACTATAAATACAATACACATTTCTTATATTATATCAAATATATAAGTTATCTTTTGTAGTTATTTGCTTGGCTGTAAGGCTTCCATCAAATTTAAATATGTGTTTTTTTCTACTTGACACCATATAATATTAACTTTATCTTTCTTTATGCGTGTATCATGGCATCGAAAAGCTTTGTCTTTCCGGTATTATTCAAGGGCCGTACGAAAACCCTGGAGCAACCAGATCTATACCGGCCGCTAAAAGAGCACAAATCAGGTAAGGCATGCCATAAGATAATAAATAAGGTGTTAAGATAAAGATGAATGAAATTTATAACATTCAATGACTGGCATTTAACTTAAATTCTTTTAAACCGTATGAGCACAAGAAACGTATAGATTTTTAAAATCAGACTAGTTGTTGCATTGTATCTCCGAATTTAGTTCATTTTAGTCCGATAACAAATTAACTCCTTTGCACTATCGTCCGTTGCGATACTATCGATTGGCTTACAATATTAGAAAAAGAAGACAGTCTCAAGAAGATCGAGAATGTGCTATTAAATAGACATATTCGCAGTTACGAGTCGTATCCTGGAATCCATCACATACATATATGCTCCCTTTTCACAGATGTACTTGGCGACCGCCTGTGCGCGGCATGGGATGAGGAAATAATTGAGAGATCGGCTCAGCAGAAACAGCCACGCCTGGGGCGGGTTGTGCTGCGCGTGTTTGGTTGGCATCTGTTTCTAACTGGGTTACTGCTGGGTGTCAGAGAGTTCATAGTAAAGTAAGTAGACCGCCATCCGGTCCTTTGGAAACCAAATATATATATTAATGAGAGTCTTGTTTTAGGGTAACGCAGCCCATGTGCCTGTATGGTATAATGCAATACTTTTCGGGCGAAGATCCTGACCCCATAAAGGCACAGCTATACGCAGCGGGCCTCATGATTGCCTCTGTCCTCTCCGTCGTTACTGGACATCCGTTTCTGCTCGGGCTGCTCCATTTGGGAATGAAAATGCGCGTTTCACTGTGCAGTCTAGTTTATAGGAAGGCGCTGCGCCTGAGCCATACAGCTCTGGGGGATACATCGATAGGTCAGGTTGTGAATCTGCTTTCCAACGATGTGGGACGCTTTGATATGATCCTCCTCAATGTTCACTTCTTATGGCTGGCTCCACTGGAATTATTTGTGGTTACATTCTTTATGTATCAAAAGGTAACTTAATGTGATCCTATTAAGAATTATCTATTTATGCGATTATAACAATAGATCGGAGTTGCCTCCTTCTTTGGCGTCGCTGTGATGTTGCTGTTCCTGCCTCTGCAAGCCTATTTAGCAAAGAAAACATCTGCATTGCGCCTTCTGACAGCATTACGCACGGACGAGCGCGTGCGAATGATGAACGAATTTATTTCCGGCATCCAGGTGATCAAGATGTACGCATGGGAAAAGCCACTCGGCAAGCTAATCCAGTTCATGCGGCGCAAGGAGATGATCTGTATTAAAAAAGTCAATTATATACGCGGAGTTCTAATTGCCTTTGGCATGTGCCTGTCGCGTACCCTTACGTTTGTCAGCCTGGTGGGGTTTGTGCTGCTAGGAAACGTGTTGACTGCCGGCGAGGCCTTCTTCATAACTGCCTACTACAATCTGCTGCAGCGAGCGGTCACCAATTTCTTTCCGCTTAGCATTACGCAACTAGCTGAGATAACGGTGTCCATCAAGCGTCTGGAAACCTTTATGCTAAGGGAGGAGACTCAGGTGCAAGACAAGTCGAATTCAATAACTGTGCCTAGCTTTACTAACGAACTAAGCGATAAGAAAAATGGAACACTGACCAACAATGACAACGGAGTTGAGGCAAAAAGTAATGACAGAGTAATGGAGGAGACGCTCGTAGAGTTCAACCAGTTCTCTGCCAAGTGGGACACCAACGCGACAGAGAACACCCTGGACAATATAAATCTGAAATTGGGTCGCCGACAGCTAGTCGCGGTGATTGGACCAGTCGGCGCAAGCAAATCCAGTCTGATACAATCCATTCTCGGCGAGCTGCCTGGTGAAAAAGGCAGCATTAAAGTCAACGGCAGTTACTCCTATGCAGCTCAGGAGCCTTGGCTCTTCACTGGGACTGTCCGTGAGAACATATTATTTGGATTAACCCTGGACAAGAATCGCTATCGCACAGTGGTTAAGAAGTGTGCTTTAGAACGCGACTTTGAACTACTTCCGCAGGGTGATAAGACGATTGTTGGCGAGCGAGGAGCTTCTCTTTCGGGTGGACAGAAGGCGCGCATTAGTCTGGCAAGGTCTGTGTATCGTAGAGCGGACATTTACCTGCTGGATGATCCACTCAGTGCTGTGGATACGCACGTGGGTCGTCATCTGTTTGACCAGTGCATGAGAGGGTATCTGAAAAGTGAGCTGGTCATATTGGTAACACATCAGCTGCAGTTTCTGGAGCATGCCGACCTCATTGTTATCATGGACAAAGGCAAAATCAGTGCAATGGGAACCTATGCAACGATGCAACACAGTGGCTTGGACTTTGCACAGCTCTTGACCGATATCAACCAATCAGATGAGAAGGCACTGGAAGACCAAAAGAGCGATGCTGGGGATCGTGTTAGCCTACACTCAAAAAGTAGCCGTCAGGCTTCACGCAATGAGAGTTTTGCTTCCTTGAGCTCCCTGGCTGATTCGGTCATTCAGGACACGGCCATGGTCCCGCAGGAGACACGCGTCGAGGGCAAAGTCAGTGTAGGTCTCTATAAGGAATACTTTGCAGCAGGCAGTGGATTGTTCCTGATAACTTTTATGATCATTCTATGTGTGGGTACACAAGTCGTGACCTCAGCCGCAGATGTGTTTCTCTCCTACTGGTAAGACTCGCTGTTGTTATTGAAGTACTCTTAGAATAACTATATTTTCTTTACCCCAGGGTTGACAAAAATAAAAACAACGCAGATTCGGCTTACGATCCCGTCGACATGTACTACTTCACAGCGCTTAATGTGGCTGCAATTGTGCTCAGCGTAATGCGTCCAATTATCTTCTATTCGATGGCAAGGCGCAGCTCCACAGAGCTGCATAATTCCATGTTCCGTGGTATTGCCAGAGCAGCCATGTACTTCTTTAACACAAATCCGTCTGGTCGTATATTAAATCGTTTCTCGAAGGATCTTGGACAACTTGATGAAGTCTTGCCAACCATAATGCTGGATGTTGTGCAAATCTTTCTCTTGTTGGCTGGCGTCCTTGTGGTCATCTGCATAACCAATCCCTATTATTTGTTACTGACGTTTGTGCTGGGTATAATTTTCTATTATATCAGAGAATTCTACCTTAAGACCTCGAGAGATGTGAAGCGTTTGGAGGCAGTTGCCAGATCTCCCATCTATTCCCATCTCAGCACCTCACTTAATGGACTGACGACAATCAGGGCTTTAGGAGCACAGAAGGCGCTTATTGCCGAGTTCGATAATCTTCAGGATCTGCATAGCTCCGGTTACTACACATTTTTGTCCACGAGTCGTGCCTTTGGCTACTATGTGGACTTCTTTTGCACCTTATACACTATCATCATTGTACTTAACTACTTTATTAATCCTCCCACCCAGCCTGGTGAGGTTGGGCTGGCCATTACCCAAGCCATGAGCTTGGCGGGCATGGTGCAGTATGGCATGACACAATCCGCCGAATTGGACACAACAATGACTGCAGTTGAGCGCATCCTGGAATATGATGAGATCGAGCCTGAAGGCGAATATGAGTCCCAACCGAGCAAAAAGCCGCCAATCACATGGCCAGAGCAGGGCAAAATTGTGGCTGATGATCTCAGTCTTCGGTATTTCCCCGATCCACAATCCAAGTATGTGCTCAAGTCTCTCAACTTCGAGATTAAGCCCATGGAAAAAGTGGGTATTGTGGGTCGCACCGGTGCAGGCAAGTCCTCGCTCATCAACGCTCTCTTCCGCCTCTCCTACAACGATGGTTCCATCATCATCGACAGTCGTGACACCAGCGAACTGGGACTTCACGACCTGCGCAGCAAAATTTCCATCATACCTCAGGAGCCGGTGCTCTTTACCGGCAGCATGCGCTACAATCTGGATCCTTTCGAGGAGTACAGTGATGCCAAGCTATGGGATGCACTCGAGGAGGTCAAACTGAAGCCTCTCATCAGCGAGCTTCCAAGTGGACTACAAAGCAAGATTTCAGAGGGCGGAAGCAATTTCAGTGTGGGACAGAGGCAATTAGTGTGTCTGGCACGCGCTATTCTTCGCGAAAATCGTATCCTGGTGATGGACGAGGCCACAGCTAATGTGGATCCACAGACAGATGCACTCATCCAAGCGACAATACGGAATAAGTTCAGGGAGTGTACAGTGCTGACAATAGCCCATCGGCTAAACACGATTATGGACTCGGACAAGGTGATAGTCATGGATGCGGGTCAGATGGTAGAGTTTGGTTCACCCTACGAGTTGCTGACAGAATGTGAGACGAAAATCTTTCACAGTATGGTCATGGAGACGGGGCAGAGCACCTTCGAAAATCTGTTAAAAGTTGCGGAGAAGGTAAATAACCAATTCCCAAAATATCAACATGCATATATGTAAGTAATTCCCATCATCCATTTACAGGCCCATTTGGAATCACAGAAGCTAAAAACTGCCTAAAATCAACAATTTGTTGTATTGCATTTAAAATCAAAATAAACCAATTAAAGTATTATCTTCAAGATTACTTTAATAAATCCCAGAATATTTATAGTACATGAAATGTTTCAATTTAATGATAATCCAACCGATGGCAATTTTTTCACAATACATAAATACTTAAATTTTCAAAACATTCAAATTGAGGGATAAAACCGATTTTTATGCCTGGCTTTGACCAGGCTGTTCCAAATGTATAGCGCTCTTCCAGCGCAGCATGGGCAGCATCGTCAATGGTATGGCGCTCAGCAGTTGCTTGGGTAGCCATGAGAATATTGCCAACAGCATGGGAAGGCCATGCACAACTAACTGCTGGGAGAGGGACTCGCGTACGTTGCGCCAGGAGCCACTGTTTCGGACAAAGAAGAAAAAGTATAGACACAAGACATCACAGATGAGGAAGATACAGATAAATATGCCACAGAGATTCTGACGGGCATGAGCGCAAAAGGCATACATGCTTGACATGATGATAATAATGGGTATCATTAGCTTCAGAACGTAGATGAAGCCAATTAAAATTATGGAGCACTCGCTTACAAAGATGCGCGCAACGCTCGCATCAAGCGAATTTATATTCGGCAGAATTCCAGAGCCAATCATAGAGAAATAGGCATATATCAGAATAAGCACAGCATAGCGATAGCTTCTGTTTATATGTCCCTCGGGCGTCAACGATTTGTCCGGTGTCTGCTCATCGTCGTCCTCGCTGTCCTCTACCGCCGATTGCTTATAATCCTCGTGCACCTGAACACCCAGCAAGAACTCTGTGCATAGCAATTGCATGAACATGGACTCGTACGACAGGCTCATCAATGTGTATATTGTGCTCAAATTAAAGAGTATCAGCTGCACACGATGCCGTGGCGTCTTCGTATCACTATAGGGTATAGAGATTAGGGCATAGCACACATAGCCCCAGGCAGTGCCCTGCAGCACTGGACTGAGCTCCTTTTTGCAGAGGCGCTGATGCACCAGGTAAGCGCCAAGCAGCAAGGCGGCGCCATTAATCAGCCAAACGCGACACGCGTGCCGCTCGCTCAGCAACAGTGGGCGCAGCATTGTCACCAGCATGCTTAGGCACAGTAGATACGGACTGTTGCGTCCAAAATCAGGACGCTTTATCGTAAACCCAGTCAACAGGGCGACAAGCGCAAGCCATAACCAAAAGCGTAGCCTGGGCGCACGGGTAAAGGCGCGCCCATTGTTCGCACAGACCACAATCAAAAAACCCAGCGAGATGAGCTGCTTGAAGAAATAGGTACCAATCAGCAGCACCACAGTGCCGCCAATCCAGGCCAGCTGAATGATCGGCGCACGCACGCAGCCACTGTTTATGCCACGCTCCTGCAACGCAAACATCCAAACGGGCAGTGGCACCAGCAAATAGAAGCTGATGCAGCAAGGCACCCGATCCAAGTAACAGGCGAGCAACACCACAATCTCCAGCAGCAGAAGCATTATATTGGTTGCATTAATCCAATGATGTTTAGGCGCACTCATGGAGCGAGTCTGCTTGGCCAGCAAATAGTAGAACCAGCCCAGATAGGTTGCCAGGCAAGCCACCACCAAGGGTATGCGATAGTATACTCTGTAGTATTCAATGCATTCCAATGCCAAATGTATCATTTCCTGGCTGCATATCATCGCGTCATTTCCGCACCCCAATTGCATCTGCCTGTGGAATTGCTCCTTATATTGTTGTATGCGTCGTCGATCGAGACGCTCAAATCTGGGCAACCAGTTGTAGATCTGACTACGCTGCTTCAGTTCGAGCACGCGTTCCGCCTGCGCCAGTACTTGCAGTGTATTTAGATGCATTGAATACGCCTCGTACTTTACGCTCACATTCATCAGGCCCAGCGGCAACATGGCACGATTATTCATCGGCGGCGGTAATCCAATCAGGGCGGACATTAACGGCGCCAGCTGTGTTTGCTTCATTTTCTGAAATTGCATCGGAAAGGCATCGCTGTTGATCGACTGAACTCCTCTAATGGGAGGCTCCACACCTTTTATGCCAGCACCCCAAAAGACGAAGGGCGTCTCTATCTCAAACTGACTGTCGCCGCCGTGAGTACCTACAGGGGCGACATATTTATAGGAGATATTTTCGCATGTTCATTGTAAAGTTGCGAAGTGTTACTGTCTGGTAAAAATTGCAAGCACGATGAATGAATGAAACAGGTTCATTGTAAGGTTATAGTCTATTAAATGTTGCAAGCAGTAATAATTTCAGCATTTTTACATGTTAATTGCAAAGTTAACAAAACATTTGCAAGCGCAGTTGATGTTAAACAAGCAATATTGGCTGGCATTTTAGCATGTTCATTGTTAGCATGAAATTTGACGAACTTAGTTTCTAAATATGTGCAACATTTTAAATAATAATAATCTAATCTAAATTAACAATGCAGATTACATGCAGAGCATAAGTAAGAAATGAGTACCTACCTTTGTCGGTCATGCCATGATCGGATGTCAGAAGGTATACCGTACGGCTATCCTCAAAGATGTGCTCAAATAAATCGTATAGCTTAGCAACGGTTTCTGCATTGTCGATAGCCTTTAAAAACTCCTTGCGATTTGTCTTGGACGCATTGACAACGCTATGAATATTCTCAAAATCCACAAGGAAAACCGCAGGCAACTTATTTCCAGCAGTTTCAGAGTCCAGGTTATCTAGCAATTTACGCACCTTATCATAGATCCACTGATGACGTTGATAGCTTTCTGTAAAATCCAATGGGGTGTGCATATCCAAATTTATTGGCACTCCACCGTCAGGTAAAATCTTAAAAAACTGCAGCACAGATTTGGCGCCCCAGGCCCACGTAGCTCCCGCCGTGCGATTAAGCACCGTATCGAAGACCGTGGGATTGCTTTTAAAGTTCGTCATGGCCGACGCAGCATCCTCGTTGAAGCCACCGAAGATGGCAATGTGGCCTGGACGCGTCTCGGTTGGAGCATTGCCACGCGATATTCCCATCAGTCCCCGCTCCAAAAACATATTCTTCAGCTGCGGCACGGCACTTAAATTGTGCCGGAACAATGATTCGGCACGCAATCCATCGACAAGGAATACAACCAGACGATCTGCTGGCGGCTCCAAGCCCAACTCACGATGCCCAGCCTGCGGTCGCATGCCATTGATTATCGATGTCTTGTAATAAATCAGCGTCAAAAATCCGAGCAGCAGTATATGCACCAACAGGGCCAAAAGTTTCCACATTCTTGAAAAAACAATAAATAAAACAGTACTTTTACATAGGTGATCTATTAATGATTGAGTATATTAGTTGAATTCTTGCCGTAGGCAAAAGTTCACAGCTTGCTTTCTTTCAAGAAATTTCAAGGATTAAAAACAAAGCAAGTTAAAGTGCTCTAAGGGAGTGTCAGCTGCTAGCAGTTCCTCTTTTGAAAATTTCTTGTTTAAATAATTTTTCTATGGGCGAACGTTCGGGAATTAAACCTAGCACAAGCAAAAAGAAAGATATAACGTATCCGAAAATAAACAAAATAAAATTATATTATTGAGCAACTAAAACTTAAAAAATTAAAGAATTTTATAGAACAACAATCTTTAAGGTCTTTTGTACCTGTTATGCGTAGGCCTCTAAGCCCTAGTTTTTATATAACATCTATAAGTCGAAACAATATGTGTAATGTGTACTGTGTACCAGGGTACCTGACGTATTTCCATGCACAGGCGGGGTCTAAATAAAAATAGCACTAGTTAAGTTTTGTTAGATCAAAGAAGCTTAAATGTGACCAGGAAGAAAACAAAAGTAAACAGAGCAACATTTTAGCTCAAAAATTATTCATACTGACATAATAGCTCTTGACAACTCAAAGAAATATAAAACACAATATTTTCGAAATGCTGATTACCTACGGGCATGCACTCGTTGCGCAGCTGCTACTGCTGAGCTCCGTGTACGTCATCTACTTTCAGTCCACGATCCTGACGGGCTTAGAGCCGCAAAAGACATTGCTGAGATATGCGCCCGCCGATCGCTTGGTGGTCTTCGTAATCGATGACCTCAGCGCCAAGGTGTTCTTTGAACAACGCTGCCGTAATGTGCCTCAGCTGAAGAAGATCTTTCTGCATCAAGGCCAGGTGGGCATAAATCGTGTGCGTGTGGCCAGCAAATGCCGATCGGCGCATCTGACGCTCTTCTCGGGTCGTTATGAGGATTACCTGGCTGGGCTGCATGGCATCGCCTTTGACACCATCTTCAATCGAAGCACACGCAGCTTTGCCTGGGGCTCTGCGGATCTGCTGCAACATTTTCCAGCTGTGCATGAAGTGTACACACATCCACCGAATATACCGGGCCTGGGCATTAGCTCTTACAAACTGGACGAGTGGGCATTTCAAGCAGTCCGAAATTTTCTGCGAAACAAGGCGTCCCAGCTGGAGCATCTTCAGGGTGTGGTGTTCTTTGTGCAGCTGTTGAGCCTGCGGGAGGCAACTGGATTCCGTATGTACCAGGAACAGCTTAACTATACGCAACGTCGGATCTGGACCATCTATCAGCGATTTGAACATGCATTTCCTGATCAACGCACTGCTTATTTACTGACGTCCGATCATGGCAGACCAGAGAAAGGTGAGCTACCAGTCAACAGATGAAACAGGGCAAATCCGATCAAGCCGCAATATTACAGGTTATAGCAATGGCAGCAGCAATCAGGAGCTGGAAACACCATTTGTACTTTGGGGCGCCGGTGTCGCCCATATCAGTGCCGGTCCAGGTCGCAGCTTTGTTGCCAACGAGCTGGGTCAACGCCTGCCGCTGCACATTCTTGAGTCCATACAGCTGACACCGCTAATGAGCGGCTTATTAGGTTTGCCGACGCCCGTACACAATCGTGGCCAGCTGTCCGCGGGTCTGTTAAATGACAGCATGCATGAGGCACACGCCACATACAACAACGCGCAGCAGTTGCTCAACCAGGCCCAGTACGTCTTGCACCAACATAGTCGTGGTCTCCTGTCCAACCTGATGCCCAGCCATTGGCTAAACGAACAGCTGCTAAAGTCATTCCTGAACAACGCCAATTTGTTGTGGCGCCAGCAACGCTTCCTCACGCTGACGGAGTACAGCGGCAATCTTATGCCCACGGTGCTACAGTGCATCGATTACTATGTGCATTATTATCGTCGTGGATTGCTTCTTGCCAGCGCATGTGCTTTCTTGGGCTGGCTGCTGCAATTGTGCGGCGTTCCGACAGCCAATTGGGGCGGTCTGCAGCTGCTGCTGTGCAGGGCGCTTTTGCATCTAGTCATGCTTCTGCTGCTTCTGTTTGTGCTGCTCCAGCGTGTGCCCTGGCTGACGAGTGGCTTGCTGTTGCTGCCTACCCTGCTCTGGACGCGGGCGATGGAAACAAACGTGGAGTGTCGCGTGACCAGGCACCAGCTCTTATCCATGCTAATGGCGCTTTGTTGTGTCGTTGGCTTCTTTTTTCGCCGCTTCATAGCGCTCATTTACCTAGGCTTCGCCTGCTACCACAATCGCTGCGCACTTATGCAACGCTCCCGCAGCGCTTTCCTCTGGTTATTGCACGTCTGCGCGCTAACAGCATTATCCTGGCTGCCGCCGGCGCTGGGCTATTGGCAACGCAATTGGCTTCTAGTTAGTCTGCTGATTACCTTTGTACGTCCCCTTGTCTGTCGCTCGCTGCACTGGGCCTCAGCCCTGCACAGACGTTCGCTGATTTGCAATGGCCTTGTGCTGCTCACGGCTGCGCTACATGTCTTGTTTAGTTCGCAGGCGCGGATGTTGCACCTGATCGCCCGTGCGTATGCATGCTATGTCTTTTATCCGTATTATCGACAGCAAGGCCTCGAGGTCATCGTCTACAATCTAAGCACGTTGTATGCACTGATCTGTACATCTTACGAGTCCTTAGTCATACAACTGCTGACTATGGAACTGCAACTGGCGCTGCGCCTTAAACAGGAGCACGGCGCTGGAATCAGGCGAAATATCACACTGGCAATGTACATGCTGCTTTATAGCTGCTACTCCTTGTTTGTTATTGGCAACATAAAGGCAGTGGACAGATTTCGCTTCTATATGCGTTTCGCGAACTTTGGTTGCTACTCGGTGCTGGTCAATGGAGCCCTGATTGCTCTGAAGCTCCTTTTGCCGATTCTGCTACTGCTCGTCATCATTTGTGCCAATTGCGAGATTGCTTGGCCATATCGACAAGAAATCTTCCGCAGACTGCTCATCATGTGCAATGTCATGGCGCTTGTTTTCCTTTTTCATGTGCGCTCTGGATACATCTGGTGGGAGGATTTGGTTTCCTTTCTCCATTTTAGTTTTGTGCAAGCTTTACCGTTTTTTTTGCTGCTGCTATGTTATTTGGCGCATTTTATGCTGGGCGAACACGCAATAGAAACGCCACAGCTGCCCAAATGGAGCGTGCATATCTATTAAAATAATGTACTATTAAACAACTTCATGTTGGCACCAATAATGCGCGCGGAAAAGATCTGTTAACTTATAACATATTTCTGGTAATGTTAAATCGACACCTGACACTTATCGTATTATCGATATTTATGCAATGCTGCACTCGCACAAAGGCGAACGATATGTCATCTCTTATTGCTCGGCTGTTCATATCGCGCAACACGCAGCTCCACACAAAGCTATATATTGTCAAAAATTTGCCAAATTAACAAATAATTTTGTGCCAAACCAAACGGTGCGGTTAAACAAATTGTAAACGCATATAACCGTAGCCAATTAACCAAATGGAAGAACAAAGCAACTCTTATTTCGATGGCTACCTCTCCCTTTCCAGTTTATGTAGGAAATAAACAAACATCTAATTGGAAAACAGTGTTTCCACCAACACAATAAATGCAACACATTTGTGCGGGCGCAGTGTGTGTGTGTGTGTAAAACGAAACGAAAAACGTAAGAAAGCATAGAAAGTTAAACGTGAAAACAACTATTGCGCATTCCACGGCAACGATTCAGTTCCATCAAACAACAAAAACAACAACAACAACCAACAAGAACAAGCAGACCGAAAGGTAAGCAAAAAGTGTACGTGAATGTGTGAAATTAGTAAGGGGAAGGGGGCGAGGTGGCTGAGGGTGGCGTGCTGTTAATAATAACAATTGCTCAGTATTGTACGCACACACTCATAGAAAAGCAATCACAGCCGCCATAGTAGCACACAGTGACACTTGTTTTTGGAGCGCGTAGGCAAAATGGCAGCCAAGAGCAAAGCGAGAGCTTTTGGTGGGTGGGCCGCCGCTTCTGTGACGTATGAATGTGTATGTGTATTTATATTACTCAATGAAACCTTCAAACTTACTTGGTCTAACTAGAGCTATGAAATATTTAGTGTTGATAAGCATAGTAACAACACGACCTCGCCAGCCTCGCGATTCCCATCAGAATTGTGTCGCAGTGACTTTCTTTTTGCCCTGCAGCTGCTGCATTTGCACTTTTGTTTGTTTTCCTTTCTTGCGCTCGTTTACTCGCTTTTTGTTTTGCAATTAAGCATTCAGTGGGCACTTAAAGCCAGTTACACACACAGTTGCCCCAATTAGTTAGTCGCCTGTCATTATCAACGCAAACTCAAGCTGCAACGTGAGCTTAGGCGACAGCTGGAATTTGAGTTGGAGCTTCCGGCGTCCAACTGGAAAAGTAACTCATAAGAGGTCGCGTGGCCACACTCGCGCTTCCTTTTTATACCCTGAACCCATTGAAATGTTTTTGTACAAAATCCAAATGTATGTAACAGGCAGAAGGAAGCATCTCCGACCCCATAAAGTATATATGTTCTTGATCAGCACCAATAGCCGAGTCGATCTAGCCATGTCCGTCTGTGTGTCTGTCGTTCCGTCTGTCCTTCTGTCCGTCCGACCATCTGTCCGTATGTATGAACGCAAGGATCTCAGAACCTATAAGAGCTAGATACTTGAAATTAGATGTAGGTGCTCCTAATGCCTGCGCAGATCGAGTGCGTTTCCGATAATAGATAACTTACTCCGTTTCCAAGCAATCGATAAGAATTGATAACTACATAATGTTATTTAAGAAAATTGGGTAAAAATTAAGATCTAGAGTCACCAAACATGATATGTTGCTTCTAGAATATTATATATATTTTTTTACCTTGAACCCATTAAAAATGGGTATAAGGGTATATTGAATTTGTGCAAAATCCAAATGTGTGTAACAGGCAGAAGGATATATATACCTGAACATTCATTAAGATCGGTTAAGAAAAAGCAAAAGTTATGTTTTACTGCGCAATTGGATGGGGCAGCTAGCGCGAATTGCAAGAATTTCTGTATTCATGTACACACACACATTAATGCGCGTCTGCTTTGAATTCTATCAACAGCATTGCAGTTTCGATTGTTTTCTGTGCTGCTATTTTAATTCGTGTTTTTTTTTTCTCAACACACAATGATTGCTATGTCTGTTGAGTAAAGACACAGCAAGTGGTGCGTTCTGTCGCGAGTTCGAGCCCTACCGGTGGAACTTTTTTTTTTGGCTGGTGTAGCTGTTTAGTAGAGTCGTCAGCAAGCAATGTGTTCAATTGCAAGTGCGAACCCTGCCAGGGAAATTTTTGTTTTTATTTATCTTTATTACTTCAAACGAGCGCGTTGCGCGAACTTCATTTCGTGTTGGAATAAGAGGGTTCAGGGTATTCCCTAGTCAGGAGCTCCCGACTAGAACCTCTTCATTTTATTCAGCTCCAACTTTGACTTGAGCTTTAACTTTAACTTCACTTACAAATTATTTAATACTGCAACATGTTGAATTTTTGTTAACTCAACACTTACTACAAAACCACATATCGCTCAAATGCTTGCTTTTTAATACTACTTGTTTGTTTTTCTGATCACTGTACTTCAAATTCTTGTATTATACTAGAAAATTGAATTAACTAACAGTTTATATGTATTGAATCACGTATCGTAGATCAATGGAACTCTGTGTTCTATATTTTATGCGTTACTATTCCCCTTTTCAAAACCTTTGCTGACTAATTTACATTGGTATGGTACCTATATACATATATATAGTGGTTCCCTAACTAAAACAGTTGTGCCACCTGTTCTTGTGTCTGTCCTTTTGTCTGTCCGTCCGTCAATTTGGTTTGGGCTTTTAGGTTTCGCATAGGCGAATGTGCAATTAGTTACGATGGTTCCATTAATCCGCGTGCATCACAGAAAAAGAAGCGCCAGCTTGGAGGAGCTGCTGCAGCTCAATCGAATGAGGTGGGCATATAAATAAAATAAAAATATTAAAAAAAAAAAAAACAAATATTCAAGGTGCAATATTATCTAAGTTATCTTCTGATAAGTTAATATTATAAATAAACAATAACAATCATATCTCGCGAGTTAACCGAATAGATTGTATGCATACATATTTTTCTATATACTATTTATGAGTAATTTTTGCCCAAGTTGTGCTAAACGAACCAAATTGAGAGAATGATTGAGAGATTGTCAAACTCACGTTGATCGCACTTAATTGCGCAGTTTTGTTATTGTGCAGATACAAACATCAGATTATTAATGCAAATTGTCTTATGTTTTAGTACTTGGGTGCGCAACCTCTCTCTCTCTCCCTCTCTCTCTCTCTCTATTCATAGCCGCCCTCTCAGTCCGCCTACACGCTCTTAGAAATAAGCTAAGCTGTTTTTCTTTCTATACCCTGTACCCTTATGTAAGCCAGGCATAATAAGCTTATGCAAGAAATCTAAATTAGGCAAATATAAATATACACATTCTTAAAGATTATATTTGTATTATAATCAAATAAATGAATTTTTGGACAGTTTTGATTAGAAAGAAGAATTCTTTGTATTGTGTATCAACCAATATGTTTAATAGGGAGTTTAATACAGGGCATATTCTTGTTGAGCAATATCGATAAGTTCAGTCTTACGTGCTTTAATGTGGGCGTATTTTAGTTTTGTAATAATTTATGGATTTAGTTTGATATCGTTCTGCCCAGCACATTCGACACAGATGGCAACGCCACCGCGCGCTTTGGATACCATCTCGCTATGCTCCACAGTGTCCAGTTGCCCCGATCGCAATGGTTTCTATGGCGGATTCCAGCGCACCGACAAACCCAAAGAGCCGCTATCAAAGGCACAAATCATAGCGCGAGAAAAGAAATGGCTTTATATGATTGAGAATTGGTCCATTTATATGTCCAAGAACTATAAAAAGGTTGGTGAGCCATATAAAACAAAAATCCCAATATATCCCAATGTACCCAATCGAAATCCCACTACTTTCACAGATACGCGACAGATGCCGCAAGGGGATACCTAAATCTGTGCGTCCCAGGGCTTGGTTTTATCTATCCGGCGCGTATTTGCTGAAGAAAAAGAATCCAAATGTATACGTGGAGCTGCTCAAGAAGCCGGGCAATCCCTCGACCATAGAGGAGATCAAAAAGGATAAACATCGTCAGTTTCCGTTTCACGAAATGTTTCTCGACGAGCAGAAGGTGGGCCAAATCGAGCTATTCAATGTGCTGAAGGCCTATTCGATATATAATCCCAAGGTGGGCTTTTGTCAAGCGCAAGCTCCAATAGCCGCATTCCTATTGATGCATTTGCCGGCAGAGGATGCCTTTTGGGTATTTGTAAGCGTATGTGATGTGTAAGTAGTCCAACTCAAAAATCTCAATTAAAACAACCGCTCATTCCCGTACAGTTACTTGCAGGATTATTTTATACCTGGTCTCGAGGTGATACAAAACGATGCGGGCATATTGGAGGGCCTGCTTAAGAAAACCTGCCCGCCCGTTTATCGTCATCTGCAGAAGCACAAAGTGGAGCCGCTGCTTTATATGACCGATTGGTTTCTGTGCGCCATGACTCGCACCTTGCCCTGGGAGACGCTCTTACGTGTCTGGGATTGCTTTCTCGCGGAGGGCATTCGCGTCATCTTCAAGGTGGCCCTGGTCATCATTGGCGCCTCGCTCAGCCGGCACAAGGTGCGCAAAACGTGCACAGGCTTGTGTGAAACGCTCGCTGTGTTGCGCTCCCCGCCCGAGCACATTATGGAGGAGGAATTCATCATAAACAATATGATGCGGCTCAATTTACGTGTCGAGGACTTTCAAATAGAGCATACGCGTCAGAAGGTGCGACGTGCCAAGCAAAAGGCGCAACAGGACGGAGCAGCGGGTAGCGGAGATGCCAGCACCAGCAGCAGTAATGGCAGGCGCAATATGCCCACGCTGTGAGGCTTCGAAATAAGAAAAAAAAACAATTACTACTACTGCAAGAAACAGCAACAAATTGTTACTAAACGGACACACACAAAATGCATAAGTTTTATATATTATATAAAAAACAATTCTAATTGCAAAGTCGAATAATGAGAATGGCGTGCACAAAAGAAAAGGAACTGACAACATGTAAACTTCGAAACGATTATGGGGAAAAACCACAATGAAAAACTGTTTGAACAACAGTCAATTAGCTAACTTTCATTCCATGCGCATACAATAATGTATTTGGCAAAAGAAAACAACCGTTTTTTTTTTAATATTAAATAAGAAAATATTTGTTCTAATTTGTATTTTATTAATTTACATTATTTTAACAAGTAGTTGCAATTATTATGTGCGTGCAATTTGTTTATGCTTTTTAAAAGTATTTATTATTATTTATTGTATTACAAAAAATTAAACAAAAACAAATGAAGAATCAATTTTAGATTTAGCGTTCTATAAAACCGTAAACATATCGTATTATTATCATATTAAATTGAATTACAATCACATTTCATTGGCAGCTGCAATGACACATGCATTCTCGATCTGTATTACAAATATACTATATATATATTGATTTATATATATGTATTATTTTACTATTAAATGTTTAACTGTTTCTTCGGTTTGTTTTTAACAAATGCAAATATGTCGTTGATATATATATATATATAGACACATACACATATTAAATTGAAAAACACTTTTGTGGGGGAGTTATAAGGGGTCGTTAGTCGAAATTATTAATGAAAAAAAAAAAATAAATGAAAATACTATTACTAATGAAACCACAAAAACCATGCGTCGTTCGATTTTTATATGACTTGAGCTTGGATGTCTGTCTTTAAAAAGATCCATCGATTATTTTGTTACCAGGCAGCAAACTTGTATAATGGTTATATATAGAGACTCCAATCATACAAAGATCGATTTTGTAAAGACTATAATTTTTCTTTAAATGTTGATTATAATTTGTGAAAGTTGCACTTTTCGTGCCATCACTTCATGATTAAATCTTTTAACATTACACAAAACTGTTAACATTGGCGCCACTTTAAATTGCAGCTGTTAAATACAGCATATATATTTTTTGACAAACCCAATTGGTTCAAAAGTAACAATCCAACTTTTACCAATTCCGTAAAAAAAAGTTCGCAATAATAAAACTGAAGATTCGAGTATGTCATGATCAATTTACTTATTTATTTTTAGTATTTTAACTAAACGATACAGATAAGATTTAAACAAAGGGCGGAAGGAAATGTAAAGGTGCCTTAGCCGAAAATCACTAAAGTAAACAGATACAGTGCTCGCTCCGAAATGGGAACACTAGTCCAGAATAGAAAATCGCAAGACTGCTTTAAAAAATTAATAATTTATAATTGTCCTACCTTTGTCTTTTAATTGAAGGATCAGAATGTTATATTACTAATTGTTATTCCTTGTGCCAAAAATAACAATTTTATGCAAATTAAAACCACATCTAAAATTGAACTACTTAACGAGCGATCACTGTATCATGAGAATCATACTAATCGTGTAACTACATTCCAGACTCAAAGTTAAGGTTGTACGCTTTCTAATAAATATACAGTAGTAAATTTATAAATCTCATAATAATTTCATAGATAAGTTAAACGTTACGAACTCCTAAGTGGTTTAAAATTAACGATTTGGGGTTCTTGAGTGGGATTAGGAGAAAATAATAAATACCTTCTGAGTAAATCTACTTAATTATTGAGATGACAATTCTAGATGAAATTACAATGTGTATGTAAAATGAGTGATATAAACTATTTATAAATACTTAAGTTAGAAATATATATATATGTCTAGATATATATTTAATTGTGAGTGTGTCCCCTGTTGGTAGACTTGTAGATTCTGTTTATCACTGGGTTGGCAAGTTTTGGCCAGAGCTTAGCCCAGCAGATACTGATCCTCGAACTCTATGTCCTCGACATCATCGTCCAGCAAATGCGGCGGTAATGGCATATATGGACCATTCTCCGACGTCTCACTGTTAACCACCGCCTGCTGAACATCTTCCACCTCCTCCTCCTCCAGCAGCGCTAGCATTTGGTCATCATGCTCCGCCACATTGGGGTGCTCGGTTCGCATATGCTGCTGCAGCTCGCGCATACTATGTAATCCGGCAGCGGCCGCACCATGAGTCAGTCCATCCGGCGGTTGTTGCTGTTCGCACAGTTGGCAGCGTATGTAGGCGGCATAGGGCAAATGCTGGAAGCGATGCTGCTGCAGCACGCGCAGCTGTTTGGTCTGCAGCTGCACTTCACAGTCTGTGCAGCGATACAGTTCCTCGCCCAGTTTACGCATATGCAGCAGATCGCGCTTACCCAGACCATGATAAATATTTATGTGCTCCCGCCAGAGCGCTTTGCTGCTGGTGGTGAAGCCATCACCGCACTGCGGGCACATCAAACGATACGTGGCGCCATCAAGTGCCGCCTTAACGGTTACGGCAACTGGTTTGTCCGGCTGCTCCCCTGTATCCTCATCATTATCCTGGCAACTCATTGGCTTGTTGTCACATCGATTGGTGTCCCGATTCAAATGCTTGAAGAACATTTGCTTGCGCACAAACTCGCCACTACAGGTCAGGCACTTAAAGGAGCGATACGGCAAATGCCGGAACTTGTGCGACTGCAGTTGCCCAATTGCCCCCTTGGTGTGAGTCACAGTCACACGCTTATAGCACTCCAGGCACAAATAGTGATGATTGTCAATCTGGCGAAAGTTCAGGCCCTGCCGACTGTTATAGTTGTGCTGCTCGACAATGTGTTTGCGCCAGAAGGCGTGCGAATCAAAGTTCTTGTTGCACTTGGGGCAATAGTAGGTAATAAAGTCCAGATCCACGGCATTATGATACGAGATGCTGTCCTCCAACGTATTGAGGCCAGCGGGACGCGTTGGCAGCACACCCGGTTGCGGTTTGAGCGTGCGACTGCTGCCCGGCGTTGGTGATCCTGAGCTGGTGCCTGCCATGGTTTGCATGTCCCTATCCTTATCCTTATACTTGAGCTGTTCGTAGCCATTTTGAGTCTTGGGTGGTTGCTCACGCCACGAGGACTCGCGTTCGTAAATGTTGTGTCGTGTACGCAGATGTGCAGCAATGTTGGGCTTATGATTGTAGCAGGTGCCACACACCAGACACTTCAGATATAGGCGATAAGGCAAATGCCGAAAATGATGATCCTGCAGGCCTTTCAGCTTCGAATTGCACACAATGTCCTTGCACAGAGTGCACTGATAGCGATACTTGTCCAGTTGGCGCATATTTAAGTATTGTCGCTTGTCAAAATTGTGCTCCTCGTTGATGTGACGTCGCCACTCGAACTGCGTCTTGTAGGCCTTGCCGCATGACGGGCACAGGAATATATAATTCTGTTCTATGGTAGAGGCGCCGGCGCTGTTCTTGACGGGCAAAGCAGTGGCTGCTGTCGTCACGGCAATAGGCGCAGCTGGAGCTTCCTCCTCTAAGGGCTCCGCATTATCAAACTTTTTGGCGCTATACTGTGTGTCCATGAAATCATGTTCCTCGCTGATGTGTGTCTTCAGCGCCGCCTGCGTAGCAAACAGTGAGCCGCAGTCCACGCATTTGTAGCGATTGGGATTAGGTGACTCGGAAGCAGCGGCAATTGATGGCTGCTGGCGTCCCATGCTGCCGCTGGTGCTGCCTATGGTGGCATAATCATCATCATCCGCCTGCATTTGCTCTCCAAAGTCATTCTCCTCATTAATATTGTTATTACTTGGCGGTGATTGCTCCTCATCCAAATATATAATCTCATAGGTTTCGTTGGCCACAGTAACAATTTGTTTGCGCGGCGTTTGTGATTTGGCTGGGTTTAAGGCCATGACCGATCCTGTGCCTGTGCTTAGTACGGCGCCCGCTTTGCGTGGTTCATAGCCGACGCGATGGTATGTGGCCAAATGCTTGACCAGACCCTTGCGATCAGTGTAGGACTTATGGCATTTACGACATCTTGCGTACGCTTTATAGGGCAAATGCGTTATTCTGTGCTGCTGGGCATTCTGTATGCCATAGGCATTCGTTATGATCTTATCGCACTCGGTGCACTTCAGCTGGCGATCGTTAATCACCTCGAAATTCAACTTGGCCAGATCGTTCATGCCGTGCACCTGCACAACATGTGTACGCCAGTGCTTTTTCTCTATAAACTCCCTGCCGCACTGCGGGCACAGATAATCAATATGCGGCTCGTACATATCATCGCTGCCAATGCGACCACCACGACGCGGCACATCGTCCCATTGCAACTGAGATTCCTCATCGCCGCCAATGCCTGGAGTATCCTCGCCCTCATCACCCGCACCGGCTGTGGCCAAAGACTGCTCCTCCTCCTTGTCAGGCATTAGGGTTTCCAAATTATGCTGCTTCAGTAGATGCGTGAGCAGCTCATGATGCTCCGTATAGCCCTGATAGCACAGCTTGCAGCGCATCCACTCCGGTTGAGGTAAATGGCTAAACTTGTGCGCACGCAGCGTCTTTATCGTATTTGGAATGACAAACTAAACACAGAAAACGATTATAAATGGCAATTTTTCCAATACCCACTAATTGCTTACCTGCTTGCACTCGAGGCACTGCATCTGCATGTCCACGCACCGAAAGTTCAACCCTCGCCGACTGACATAGTCATGCACAAATTCAATATGCTGACTCCATTGGGCGTGCGTATCGCAATCGGTGCCGCAGTCGGGACACATATAATGTATATAATCTTCGCATATATCTGCTGCACCGCTTCCACTTCCATTGCCAACCACAGCAGTGGCGCGCTTCTTCTTAGCCGCTTGACTGGAGCTGCGACTGTGCTCATCATCCAGTCCAATGTTGGACTCATCAGCTGTCTGCATGCTGCCCTCCGCCTCGAACATCAGCTCATTCTTGACCTCTATGCTGTCGTCTTCGTCATGTTCCGGCCCGTAGGGTCCGTGATGCTGCTCAATGCGCGGCTCCCGCACACGTGTCTTGCGTCCGGCACTGGCATCACCGCCGCGCATCATGGCCACCACTTCGTCACAGTGCACCATGCGCAAATGCACCATCAGGTCCTGCCTGTATTTGTACTCGCGCTTACAAATGTAGCACTTGGTGCAGCGGTATGGCAAATGGGTGAACTTGTGCTTCAAAAGATTCTCCCGACTGTGCATTGCGATGCGCTTATTGCATTCCAAGCACCGATGATACAGCTTATCAATGGCCACGAAATTGAGACCCCGTCGCGTATTATACTGATGCATCTGGTTCATATGACGCTTCCACATGTCCTGCTGCCGATATTCAGCGCCACAGGCGGGGCATATATAGATAACGCCTAGCTCATAATTAATAGGCACGCCGTTCTCATCGGTTGCATTGATTTGTGAGGTCGTTGGCCGTGTGGGTGGAACGCCTGCACCCCCGCGACCCACTATCAACTGGGAGCCAAACGATGCTGGCAACGATTGGCGGTGCTGTGGTCGGATGGCTGGACCCGCTGGCATTGGTGGCGCCAAAGGGACCGCTGGTCTTGGCACAGGTTCCGGTTCTGGTTCCGCAATGCTAACAATTGGCTCTAGTTCAAAATCAAATATGGCATCGTCATCGGGCTCGTGTCCTTTTCGCTTGCTGTCTCTGTCTTCCCCCGTTCCCTCATCCTCTTCAGCCTCTTGTTCATCCTCCTCCTCTTCGCCCATAAACTCGTCTGCCAGCGCGCTGTTACCGTTATCGTGACTCTCTATCCCACCATCGCCCTCCTCGAAATCGGCTGAAAACATGGACGTCCACAGGTCCATACCTTCCATTTTTGGGATGCTGTCCGCAGCTTGTGCGTGTGTGCGTGCAGTTTTGTAAGAACTAGTTTTCGTATTCAAATCTCAGTCACGCACTTTCGACACCATTTTAATTCAACAATTTTGGCTGTATCATCTTATTTTTACTCGCAAACACGTCCATCGCAAGTTGCATTTTAGCAGTTTTATTCCAGTCAAATTATTGCCATTTTAAATTGCGAAAATTCAAAACGAAACTTTTTTAGTCTGCAAAAATCAGAGCCATTTTGTTTGCGGCGTCGCAGAGTTGCAAGCCGCGTATAATCGTTTTGATGACGGCGTTGTTTTATGAACGGAGTGCCTGTTGTCGACATTGATATTGTTTTTTTAGATTCTGTATTAAAATGCCAAGTCGTGCCAAGCATAATAAATCAAATTTTATGAGTATCGTACGAATTAACGGCACGCGCTGCCGTAAGATGGCAGCAGCGGCAGCTATCAAAAATGCCCTTTTTAAATTATTGCGCGGCGCGGGAACCAGCTTGGCGTTGCCAGATGACAGCCGCATTTTCAAGCAGGCTGGCAACCTCAGAGCGCACCCACGCAACTATTGTACAAAAACAACTATTGGATTTCGACAACAAATGGACCACACGATACCTCCCAAAGAGTACAAATGGACGCCTGGCAATCTTATCAATGAGTCCTTTAAGCTGGGTCCCAACGGTCACGTTTGCATTGTGCTCAACCGACAAATTCAAGTTCCCGCGCACGTGGTCAAGTTGTTATGGAAGAACGGTAAATGTCAAATGTAAATAAACCCACCTCAGAAATAATAAATAAAAAACGCCTGCAGCGACCTTGAGATGCGCCGTCGATGGAGGCTCCAATCACTTGCGGAATTTCATAGTGGCCCAGTCGGCAGCTAAACAGAACAAGGGCGGCAAAAGCGACATTGAACCGGGCGACATAGAACCTCCTGATCTGATAACGGGCGATTTTGATTCCATAACGGATGAGACAATTGAATTTTTTAAGAGTATACCTAAAATAAATACGCCCGATCAAGATGCTACGGATTTTACCAAAGCGTTCACAGTGCTGCAGCCGGTGATGTTGCAGCGCAAGGTAAAGGATGTGGTAGTGTTCCATGACTGTTCAGGTCGGCTGGATCAGGTGATGGCCAACCTAAACACCCTGTACAAAATGCAAAAGGATAATTGCAATGTTTATCTGCTGAGCGGTGATTCCATAACATGGCTTCTGCGGCCGGGAAAACATACTATTCAGGTACCACTTGATCTGGTAACCAGCCAGCGCTGGTGTTCTTTAATGCCCGTGGGCAGCACGGCTCACAACGTCACCACACAGGGGCTCAAGTGGAATCTATGTGGGTATCACGTGGTGACGACTAACCATAAAAAGTTTCATATACGTTCTCTTGTTTTGTAGATCATGCTCAAATGGAGTTTGGTGGCATGGTCAGCACCTCGAATACCTATTCTACGGAGTTTGTGCAGGTGGAGACGGACAGCAATTTGATATGGTCCATGGGTGCTTATGGCTTTGAGGAGAAATTGCGTTCGACCATGAAATAAATTGGCAGCGTAAAGAATTTTTTTTTTTTTTCGATCAAAAATGCCGCTTTGAGACTTAAAAAGTACTTATAGCTACTTATAAGCCTATTGTTGTTGGTTAAAAAAGTGACAAAAAAAATGTTTATTGTTTCGTACTCCTCTTAAGCTAACGCGAACCGGGCAGCGGCATCAATTGGAAACCGCTGCTGGTGCCTGTTTTCTTGCCCAACCAACTGGCCGCACCGCTAGCAGCGCCTCGCTTGGATACGACGCCGCCACGACTGCTGCTGCTGGCGCCGCGAGTGCTTCTGGCAGGCGTGGCTTTTTTGCGCGGAGATGCAGCGCTTTTATAACGTTTGGTGGTGCTCGTGGCACGTCCACGCCAGGCACGCTTCCGCTTGCCGCCACGCGTTCCTGCCGCTGAGCTACTTGAACCCTGCGATGCTGCCGCTCGGCCCCAGTCATCATCGTCCCCACCTTGTGCCGACCAGGAGGCGCGAGCGCTGCTCGAAGCTTGTGGCGTCACAGGCACAGCTGCTGCCATTTCAGCTGCTTCCATGTCGTGCATGACCTGCAGACATTCCTTCTCTGTGGCATAGCCGCTAGTAATTTCCAACAGTTTGGCGCCATACTTGTCGAAATTTGCTTTGGTTACGTGTGGTATGGAGCACATGTCCTGCTCCGTGGTTGGTAACTCCTCGGCCATGGCCTTCAGCGCCTGCATGTTCATAATGCTAGCCATGGTTACATCGCGCGCCGCAGCTATGGTGCGGCATAAATCAAGCAGATCCGCATAGCAGCGCTCGTGCAGATTATTCATTTCGTTTTTACCCGCTGCGGGTTCAGAGACAGTGGCCACCGTCTTGGAGCCGCCAGTCTCCTTGCGGGAGAGAGCAAATTCGATTTTGGGCGTGCCATTCATGAGCTCGGTTATGTTGTTGCCCAGATAAAGGTACGCCTGTGGTATGTCCTTGGTGAAGATAAGATCCTCCTTGAGGTAATTCTGCAGCACCATATGTCGCAATAAACGCTGCACATCTGACTTATCCCAGTCCTTTAGAGCACCATGATGCGGCGTTTTATTGTGCCCAAATTCAACAATCTTTTTGATCATGGAGCCCTTGAGCACATCCGCTAAATGGAGCAGCGTGAAGCGTGAGCGCCCGCTGCACAAGTCTCGCACAGCGCACGCCGCCTTACGGCACTGCTCCAAGGCATCGATTTGCTTAAAGCTGCGCTTTTTCAGGCAATTGTCGCAGGCGGTACGCCGATTCTCTAGACATTGCTCGCTGGTAAAATGCTCCCCAAAGTAGTCCAGCTGTTGGGCACGACGGCAATCGGTGATATTCTCGCAGTAGCCCACAATGCGATGTAGATTATCGATGTGTATCTTCTTGACATGGTACTGCAACGCACGATCAGCTGCAGTGGGAGAAGATTCAGTGCTGTTAATTCAGTTGTAGTTTGTAATGTGAAGCACAACTTACCATCCATCATCTTTTTTAGGCGCAGCATGTCGCTATAGTTATAGTAGAGTATACAATCGGCTATTTCGCCATCGCGTCCAGCGCGACCTGCCTCCTGATAATATCCCTCAATGGACTTGGGCAATGAATAGTGAAGCACAAAGCGCACATCGGGCTTATCAATGCCCATGCCAAACGCAATTGTGGCGCATATCACACGCACCTTATTCGTTATCCAATCCTTTTGGCGGGACTCGCGTGCCGCATCCGTTAAGCCCGCATGATAGGCCACCGCGCGTATGCCGACAGCGCACATCTTCTGCGCCACCTCGTCGCATTCCTTGCGCGACAGGCAGTAGATTATGCCGCTGGCTGTTACTGCACGGGTTTGTATAAAACTGCGAATATCGTCCAACGTGGAGGCGCCCTTCTTGGGCAGTACCTGATAGCGTAAGTTGCTGCGATTGAAACTAGACAGAAACCACTTGCAATGCGTCAGATTCAGTTGCTGCAATATGTCCTGTCGAACGCGTGGCGTAGCCGTGGCCGTCAGCGCCATGGAAGGCACATTGGGAAAGCGTTTTCGTAAAATGCCCAGCTTCTTGTAGTCCGGCCGGAAGTCATGACCCCATTGAGAAACACAATGAGCCTCATCTATGACAAAGCGACTGATATAGTTGTTGGCGCTCAGCTGATCGAGTGTGTCCTGAAAGCGCGCCGAACTGGAAATCTTCTCGGGCGTCACATACAACAGTTTTACCAGCGGTGGATGACACTCTAAATCCCTATATATAGTCATAACCTCATCCAAAGTCTGCTCTCCGGACATGCTCTTGGCGCAAATCTGCAAAGTATTGAAATGATGTTACAAGAACTTATGTCAACTCCATACACTACTCACATCCAACGAAGCCAGCTTGTTGACTTGATCAAATATAAGCGATTTGAGCGGACTTATAACTATGGTAACGCCCTCGGTGAGTATAGCAGGCAGCTGGTAGCACAAGGATTTGCCGCCACCCGTGGGCATGAGTACAAAGCAATCGTTTCCTAACAGTGCCGCATTGATGACTTGCAGCTGATTAGGTCGGAAACTCTTTAGGCCAAAGCTAAAGCTAAGCGCCTGCATCAGACGCGTGGAATGCTCGAACTTCTGACCATCGAATTCGCCCGTGATCCCATCATTATGCACATTGGCATGGAAATTTGCCTCGATTTTTTGTGCAGCAGCTGCCGCGCTTCTTGCGCGGCTTATGCTAGGCTTGGATTGGGACTCTACGCGACTGGTCAAGTCAATGCTTGATGTTACCGCTTGCTCATGCGCCTGCTCAAATAATGCCGGATCGTACTCTGGAAAGCCGTCATCGTCCAAAATTATAGGCACTTTGCTGGCAACGTTACGTTGGGCAGGCTCTTGTTCCTTTGTAGACGCCTGATTGACAGCCTCAAAATCCGCGTAGGCATAGTTTTTGTACTTTGATTTGCGTCCCTGAAGCGCCTCGTGCTCTTCGCGTATTTGCCTCAGAGTGTCCTCGAAATCATCATCGGAATCAACAATAGTTGTGGCCTTGGCCGGATCAGTCGACACGAGTGGAGCGTATTGTGTTGAGCTGCAAAGTTCCTCCTCATCGAGTCGTATGCTTTGCGCTAGATAATCATCCTCATCCGACTCCAACGTTGGACCATCTATGGGCACCAGGTCTTCCAAATCATCAGGTGCATCATTAACATAGCTTTTGTTTGTTGTATTTGATTTTGTTGTTGTTGCTGGCTTTGAAATTAACACCAGGTCGTTCAGCTCCTCCTCATTTGGGTCCTCTGAAGGACCCGTTGCACAGCTACTGGGCGTTAGCGCCTTTGTTTGCCGCTGTTCCGCCTGCATCTCGCGCTCCTCCTGCTCCAATGCATCAAAGTCCGGTTCGTCTGGTTGCGCCTCTCGCTCCTGACGTTTACGCTCGATTTGTCGCTCCAGAAGTTGTGTGCGCGCCTTAAATTTCTGACGCATGACCTTTAGCTTGAGAAATGTGTTCGCCTCGAAGCCAGCGATTTCATTGAAATGAACCGCGGGTATTTGATCAATCACCTCGCAGTATTTCTCCATTAGCTCGATGTACCTGGTCTTGTACAGGCTCATGGTGTTCCTTAGCATTGTCTCATTTTGCTGGCAAAAATCAGTCTTGGCTATACCTATCTCATACTGACCTAGATCGCGCAAATAGTCGGCCAGTGAGTTATCAAAAACAATTTTAAGCTTAGGCTTGGCAGTGGTTGCCGCCGTCGCAGGTGCTGGTTTCTCTGGCATACTCAGCATGGAGCTGGACGTAGTTGACTGCGTAGCAGTTAGTTCCAAATTGGTAGGTGGCAAAAATGGCTGAGTCGGCGTATCAGACAAAGGCTCCTCTTTTGGAGTGTTCTTTACCATCGCATCAAAGCTGTCGTCCAAGGTGCTGCTTGCATTTGAATTGGTCAATTTGGGTGATTCAATGGCATCCAATTTAAGTGGGGACTGGGACAATGACAGTGCCTTTCGTGGTGATACGGACAGCTTATTAATGTGTCCATTGAGCTTTGATAACGTAGCCTGATAGGTTGCATCTTGTTTGAGCACTTCATCAAAGTTATCAAAGTTTAATTTCAGGCTCCCAGCGATGGCAGGCTTTGTGGGAGTTTTGTTCGTGGTTGCAACATTTGTTGGCAGTGGTGCTAGAGGCGATTGGTTGGCATTATCAAAGCTATATCGCTTAATAAGCGCATTACCATTGGCGTCCTTATCTGGCGCTTTATTCATAGTCGTCATCGTCGCGGATGGCACTTCGCATTGACTCTGTGCACCATCTTCATCGGATGAAGATGAGTCGAGATAAATGGGATTATAAAACTTTGCTTTTGCTGCCCTTACCGCCAAAATATCTAAAACAAACATAAAACATTACCTATATATAACAAATATTATTAGTGGGAACTACAACTTTTTCTTGATTGCGTCGATTGGCTCTGGCTGTTTTTGTCTAGGCCAAGGAATGCAGACATTGACAGTTGTTTGTTTTGATTAACGGGTTTTCTGGACATTGTGTAAACTCGCGCACAACTTTAACACTTATTTAAACTTTTATACAACTTAATTAACTGAATCGGAATATGTAAACAAATTAATAAAAAATAAAAGACGCGGGCAACTGTCGCACATCTTGTTGTGTTCATCGACCAGAGTTGCCAGAGATTGGCAATATTAATAGTTGTCAAGATAGATATATATCGCAGTTAATAAACTATACAAATTTTCCTATTTCCTATTTAGAACTTTATACAGAATAAAAGGTCTTTATCAATAGTTTAATTATTTATGTAGACCAGGTATAAATGTCGTTAAGAGAGTTCGATAACATTTATCGAATACTACGCGGCAATGCCAAAATCATATGTGTGTCAAACTAGCGGCGACTTAGCGTCGATTTTTAGTCCTTGGTTTCGGAAAAGAAATCGCTCATGGGATAGTCGCACCTATCGATATATAATAAGAGATATTTTTTCATGCATTTAGTGCCCTGCAACTGATGCAGTAATTTTTCTGTGAAAGCTTAAAAAATTTCGCTTAGGCAAAAATTAATGGCAAACAAGCGTCTATTTATCTACGCTGCATTTCTGGCGATATGTTATTTACTTGGCGCGACATGGGTAAGTATTCTCAACGTAATACCTACTACGCTAAAACTTTAATGATGGTTGTATTTGTTCGTTGACAAAGGCTGAGACAGCAACACAAACACTGACCAGCAGCAGCAGTAATAGCAACAACAACGCCAGTCAACTTAATGCACCTGGTAAGGCGGCAGTAACTACTGCAGCGCCAGCAATCGCTACTCCAAAAGTCATAAGCAGTACGGCAACAAGCGCCAACACAAGTAGCAGTCCTAGTGAATGGTTTGTAATCCCGTAGTTACGAAACGTAAACAGATTTTAGATATATGCCGTTCTACAATTAGTTCCTGTGTTGGAGCGCTGCTACCGCAAGTGGATGCCAATGGAAAGGAGCTTCCCATGTGCGCCGAGTGTAAATGCTCCCATGTAGCGCGCAATACGACACTTATAAAGGTGTGTATAGTCCTAGTATCGCCTTAAATTTGCCAAAAATGTTTTGAATTTGTTTGATTTCTAGGTCGTTGTCATTATTGTGATTTGGATAATATCCATTTTAGTGATATACATGCTCTTCCTAATGTGCTTGGACCCACTGCTTAACAAACGCGTCAAGGCTAACAATTATCAGGAGCACACCAATGAAGATGTACATAACAAATATTCTAAATATGCAGGCATTAAATATAGTCGACTAGCCGCTTATCCTGCCGTTGATGACGACAGTGATGATGAGGCGCAGCTAGTTGGCAATAAAGAAGCACACAACGTTTGACGCCGTTTGCCAAACGATTTATATAGAAATACTTTATTGTTTTATTTTATTTAATGCTTTTAACATACGCACGTGCTAACCAAAGTTTTTTGTTTATGTGTTAACCAATAACGGCCTCAAATAATTCGCTTCAAATTTTCCTTCTTTTTCTGCTGCGCCTCCTAGGACGAACCCACACCGCCTATACCCGCTGGCCCCAACAATCAAGAGCTAAGCGCACGTGCCAATGTTCTGAATCGTGTCGGACATCAGCAGGACAAATGGAAGCGTCAAGTGCGGGAACAGCGGCGTCACATCTACGATCGCCATACCATGCTAAATTGAACAGCAACATTATGTGCTGGAGCCGTTGGCGACTTAAAGACATGTATTCTGGCAGCAATTACGTATTGTATTTGAAATAGCTCTTTAACACTGCTTGTCTCATTAATTGGATCAAAATTAATTAATATTATTAGCAACATTTTATATTTTAAATAAATTCACATAACCAAATAACTATATGAACGTTTAAAGGATCAAATTGAATGTAACTACTCGAGAGTTGGGCAAAGTTCTATAAGAACTTTCGCACATGCGCTTCATTTGCAAAATTTCAAGTATTCCTTGGAATCTCCTCGATATTCCCCACATCATTTGTTATTTTCAAGAGCCTACAGGCTTTATTAATGTGTTTGGTTCTTAAATTACATTGTATTTGAAAATTCAGCCTAGTAGCCTTTTACGGTTTCAGCAAAGGTCCAGTTTTCTTCTACTTTAAAGGGGCCTTTTATGCTGCAATCGGCGGCAGTGCAAATGCCAACCGTGTATTGGGGAATGCTGCGCGTATCACGGTAATACAGCACCTTCATAGACTCACGAATCTGCATTTATACAAAAAATGTATTAATATTAATCAATAATATTTTGTTTGTTGTTGGCCTACCAAGTTGGTTGCCTCTTCGAAAGTAAAATCGCGATCCTTGGGCTTGCGCTCCCGCACAAGCGGTAGAGCTAAATGTCGTCCAAAGCCGGTGGCCACTACATAATCATTATAGGCCCTTCCTCGCATATCAACATTACCCAGAAACGGTTTACCGGTCTCATCAACACCACCAACCACAACATCAATGTAGAGTGGATTCATGCGTGAGCGTCGGTTATACAGCACGCGTGTCAACCAGCTGGCCAATTCTCCAGGCTTCATGATGACACCATCATTGTAGCACTGATCCTCTATCATCTTCTGATCGATGTTACGCTTGATAGACTGTATGTCCGCAAAGTCTCCACTTCCGCCTAGCAAAATGTTGTTATTGATCTTGAATACGCGTTGAATATCCTGATAACGTGCCAGGGAGCCATAGGAAACCAGCGTATCAGCAGCCACCAGGACACCACCATCGAATTTGATGCCCACCACTGAGGAGCCCGTAGTAATTGCAGCGCTAATAATGTAAAAAGTGCTAGAGCTTTCAGGCGGTGCAAACTGCCTTAACTTACGTGCTGTGCTTGGTACCGAAAGGACCTGCAGTTGTTAATTCTCGCGGCAGTTGTGTTGGGGCATTGCCCCCCATGAAATTGTAAAATTGACCGGGCGAAGGTCCATTTGACCACATTGGCTGTGCGAAGCTGTTGTTCATCATCTTAATATATTTAATAATAGTACTTTGATATCAAGTGGAAATAACAGCAAAAGCAGTCGCAGAATGACAGGCACAAATAAAAGCCGAACAGTTTTAGATAGCGACGAATTTATAAAGCTTTGCAGCACTGCAAGGCGTTTTGATCGATATACGCAACTATCGATACACATAGGCCAGGGCAACCTGTTGGAGCAAACGATATGGTGACAACTCTGACAACGACTAGTTGGCTGGCTTTGCACAAAACGCGCTAGATTTAGAAATTATATTAAAATTTTGAAGCAAAGTAAGAAAAATACAATTTTGATTAAAAATACATGCTCACCTTTATTTTTGGAGGTAGTATAATTCAATAGAATATACAAATACGTATATATATTATATATATATTATATATATTTATATACATATATAATGCACACCTTTTAGGGAATGTTTAAATATTTTGCTTGCATCTTACAGATGGCATAATACAGATGAATAGAATATCATTGTAGAGAGTACAGTTCGCTAACTACTAAAAACATTTAACATACATAATATATAAAAATTTCTCGATTATGCAATAGTAAAATAGTCTACATTACATGCTAGTGTCACGGCCAATTTTTAGTATCTTACTAAATTAAAGCTTTGCCTATAAATTACTAATCCTTGCAACAACAATACACATTATCGCTTGAGCTGGCGGGGGTTGTGGGCGCGCTTACGCCTGCCTTTTGAGGCTTACTATAGGAATGTGGACCACGCATAAAAACATCTATAAGCTGGCAATGGGAGCTGTATACACAAAAATCAAAAGTAAGTTAAAAATATAAGTTTAAATATTTGATATATCATCGTATGCTTGCCTCATTGTTATATCTAGATCGGTGACAACCTCTCCATCACAATTCCAGCTAGAAAACTCCGAACTGACCGTGTCATTGCCGCTTTGGGCAATTGGTGAGCGTGAACCGGCAATACTAAGGTTTTCCTCCGTTGTGACCGCTGTCAATGTACGAAAAATGAACTTACGAGTCCGGTAGACTTCCACAAAAGGTAGGTTGCGCTGCAATAATTTGGAAAAGCATGTTACGTTTATATTCTTAATAGCGATGTATATAATGAGTACTTACAATATCGCCTGCTCGGCCTGCAGTATTTAACAAAAACCGCACATTGTTGAGCAACGAAGTTTTCCGTACTAGGATCAGATCAAGGCAGCCATCGCCTAGATGACTATAGCGCGAGATGCCATTGGGGCTGCGGGCACAGGCACATGTGATGTTGGCGCCGCAAATCATAAAGAAATTTCCACGAATAATCTTCCACTGCAGGTCGCCCGGCAGGTTTAGGTTGGAGCCATACGAGCCGCCGGGCTGCAACGGTAGATTGACCGGACGTATCGGTCGCGGGCGCAACAATGCCGTTTCGCTTGTGTTTAGCTGCAGTTCACAATTTGACATAACGGACACACCGACAGGCAGATTTATCTGTGATTCCTGCTGTGGGTGCAGCTGCTCGTGCTGATCTGGGTGTAGTTGTCGCTCTTCCCTTCTTTCTATATCAGTGGCAAACAACGCAGGGCGTTGCTCCTGTAGGGAACTAGCTATGCTGCAGCGCTGGCAATTTGCATAACACACGGAGGCAGAGTCAGCGTGAACACTGACCGGGCTCTGTGGCGTTTCCGGCTCTGTGGGCTCCTCGAGCAGTTGCAGCTCCGCGTCATAGCCACGATTGTTAATAAACGCCTTGATGCCGCTATACTCGTAGCGCCGTGTTCCCATCCAGCGGTATTGTTCGCTCTCGGCGGCTACATCGCCCAGATACCCATAGCTCAGCACACTGGCACAGAACCTCAGAAGGGTGCGTTTATTGCTCACACTGCAGACGTCGAGGCCGCGCCTCTGGCCGAGCAGCACGTGAATGGCCGCAGTCCGTACATCAGCCGTGCCGTGCATGCTATAGACAATAGTATCAGTGCTGCCCGCTGGTATCACAGCCACAGGCAGGCTGGGACGTGGTATATAGGCTGGTCTCTGCTCATCCAAGCCCAATTCTCGCATGCGCCGAAACACAAGACCATTTATGACCTCGGCCACTGTACCATCACCGCCCACACAGCATACGGCATCATAGCAGCTAAGATCGTGAGTGAGCAGTATATCGCGGATTTGATTGGCACGCTGGGTGGTTATGCAGGTGACATCGATGCCGGCCAGCTGAAAAAGCGGTCGTACTAAACGCTCGTAGGTTTGTGTGCCTGCCTTGCGCCCCCCAAATGGATTGATGAAAACCAGCAGGCGTTGCACACGCTGCCCTCCAACGGGCGAGGACTTTAAGCGTGCCTGTAGCTGCAAATGCCATTGACGCACTATGTACGCATCTGCATTATAAAAGGTGATGCGTCGTAGCTGCCAGCGATTGCAGTCCGATTTCGATTTGCTCAGACGTTCTGCATAATTGACTGTCAAAAATTGTGCTGTGGGCTTCATATCCCCATCGCCATGATGCATATTTTGGTTAGAAGGGGGCTGTCGGCTTTCGTGTTTGGTGTCGCCAGAACATACGCTAATGATGTCATCTAAGTGCAGAATGTGGCTGTGCGGGCCATAGCTGCAAGTGCCATCGCCAGCCAGTTGTTGCTCGTATACAGAATCCTCGGGAAGCGGTCTCTTTTGCGGCTCGTTCTGGCGCGACTGTTTCTCCTTTGACTGGCGCTGCATGCGCTCCCAAACCAACCTCTGACCATGGAGCAGCACGCGGTAGCTCTTCTTTTTCAGCTGGAAGTTGTTAAGCAGCACATCTGAGGAGCAGCAAGTGGCGGCAGCCGCAGCGGCAGTTGTCGTCTTGTTAAACTCTGTGCTGCCGGTCTGCGTCATCTTCGTATCACTTTGTCTCTGCAAGGCAATGGCGAGAAAAACAGGTTTCCATTAGAATTACGTACTCGTTTGAACTTTGCTTTAGACGGCCTGTTTGCGAGTGGAGACGGGTGGTCGTTGCGGTAAATATAATAGCTCCATTCTCTTTTTTAAGACTTAAACACTGCAACCAAAGCTTTGGCTTTATGTTGATTTTGATTTATATTATATTTAATAATAGACCTATAGCAGCCAAATCGAAAATGTTTTTGAATATCGTTAGCATACATCCATAACATATGTTAATTTCAATTCAATAATATCGGATTCTAAAACGAATATATGACACACACATTTTTTTAATCGATTTTAAATATTCTCTATAATATATTCGTATGTAAGAAAATGATCATACCTCTATATTTCTTACTTGATTTTTCTATACGAGTACGCTCCACAATACATGACCAGTTTGCTATTTAAATATAGCATTCATTTAGTTTTTGCCACGACGCAATGTGCTATTTCCAATATTTACTGCTGATAAGCAACCAACCGAATCAAAATTATAAATGACATGCTAATGACATGTAATTCGCAACTCGAAAAGCGAAATGGAGATACATATGATTTTGCTAAAACGCTTCTCTTGGCTTCACCTGGGCCTTGGCTTTTGAAATATTTTAGAACATATTATACACACATGTTCAATGCCTATTAAGTTGTACCCCTGACACTGGCCTTCACCAAGCTTAACGCACAAGGGCCTAAAATATGACTAATATTTGTTACTGCTAATTAGATACACACACAAAAACAAGTTAAGAGTGATCGACTAGGCGGTACCTGAACCTAAAGCACTGTATTTGAGTAAGTAAGCATATAAGTATATTTATCCATATAATTATATATCCATATATAGTGCAGTATATATAAACATCAAGGACATCGAATGGCACCCATTAAGGTTAGCTATTTGAGGCCATGGTACTTATATTAGTGGGTACAGGGCATAAAAAATAGAGCTGAGAATTTACCAGTTCAGCGACATGGACGAAGCACACTTACACGTCGTATAATCAAAGATCAAGGTTATAAGTATGTTACTGTACTATATATAGAGTAAAGAATCAGAACAATTTAGGAAGCTGCGCTCTAGCAACAGCAATCAACAACAACAAAATCAGTAAAAATGTTGCTCCGAAACGAGTTTCTCTCGTCTTCTCTTTAGTACTCTTGTCTCCACTCAGGGTGTGCAGCTTTTTGACCTTCGCCTTGAATTGCAACAAGTTTTTTTTGTATAGTCATTTTTGAACTGCCCGACTCGCCTGAACGAATCTGTGTGTATGTATATTGGACACTATTAGTAGAGTTAACGGCCTTTTAAGTCAAAAATTAAACCGCATATGCATTTAGTCTATGCAAATGACATTTAAGTTTTGTTTCGCCTATTTTATGCTCATTTCCGGCTAGCAATTGAAAGCTTATAAGCCACCAATTTTTTGAGTACAGTGCATGATAAATGCTTTTTATGTATTACCAATTTTTTAAGTACAGAGCATAGTAACTGCTTTTTATGTTTCCTATTCCTCTTTATATATATACATATATATATATATACAATTTTTAATTAACGCTTTTAATTAACCTTGTCGTTTGCAATTTTCAAAAATGTCTTTAAACCCATTAAAATAATTTGTTTGTGTACTTTCAAGTGTCTGGCACGCCCTTCTTGACTGAATGCCAAAATTCAATTATATTTTGTATGAATAAAACAACAATTATTTATATATAGGCACGAGAAACAAATAAAACAATTGGCATAACTTTACAAATATAAAACTACTTTCTTATATACTAGAGTATATTGTAGCACTTACTTTTGTTAAAAGCTATACAAATCGAGTGTTTTGTTTTGATAAATCTATTTTGTTTAAAAAACGCACGCAAACAGTTTATTTCGATAATATCACGGCACGCTGCATTAGCGGGCTGTAAACGAGTCAGCCTCAGATAGAAAATATTGTAATTGTTGTATTCTATAATTAAGTACATTTATTGTAACTAAACAAAAACATTGAAGTTCCTCAGTACTTAGCAAGCCGCCTGCTTATCAATTTATAAGTGCATGTGACCGATAGATAAGATAGCGACAATGATTAAAAAACTAATGAACTAGAATAGAGGAAGGCGCGTCAGATGAGTTTGCAGCGAAACATAATTAATTATTTAACATAATTATTACAAAATATTTGTTCAATATCCTTTCAAATTCAAGTTTGTACCAGTCAGCTTTTATCACATCGTTTAACATTATCAATAATACTTAATAGGACAACACTTAACCGTGTATCTGGCAGGTAGCAGGGGGTAAGGCAGAAGTCCGCATTTAAATGAATTATAAATTGTATAAAGAATTTAAATGCAAACATTTTGGCATCATAAAAAAAAATCTAGCTTTCAGAGTTGAAAAGAAAACATTTATATCCGCACTTGAAGTGGTGAAGTGGACGCGTTTAACCTATTTATAGCTGACACGCAGTCCAAAAATATTCTACAACCAGACACGGTTTATATTAAGATATAAGCCACATAAAATAGCAAAAAATAACAAAAAGTCAGCAAAAGCGAGACGGGAATAGGTATGGTCAAGCTTGGATAAGGCAAAAAAAACAAAGCTGTTATACTTTACAATTATACAATTACGAAAGCATAAACACTCTGGAGAACATTGGGGAGTCATTTTAAGCGGGCACACAACAAACATTACGCCAAGCACCGTTATCAGAATACAGCTGAGAACGGCAACGACAGCGCAAGTATGTAAGTACATGTGTGTATGTAAATTTCCAAATTGCTTTGCGTACGCATTGTCTGCTTCAGTTCAACACATTCTGAATGTATTCATTAGGTTCATGTGTACTTATTTAGCTGTTTTTGTCAGTGGGAATACCGGTAGTTGGTTACTGTTATGTTCAATAGGAAAAATTACCTTGTACATAGAAGAAATATCCGTATATCCATGCAATCATTGATGCATACATAAGCTACAGTTGATTTTAATTTTTCCAGTTATGTTGTTGGAAAATCAAGCTAATTCGATAAGCATTGCAATTTTGCACACACACGCACACGATACATACAATTTCAACGGCAGTTATATTACACGTTTTCCAATTGCCTTACTCC
This sequence comes from Drosophila virilis, assembly GCF_030788295.1. NCBI lineage: Eukaryota > Metazoa > Arthropoda > Insecta > Diptera > Drosophilidae > Drosophila > Drosophila virilis. Next base: position 33,765,941 of record NC_091544.1, read on the forward strand.
ATTCACTTCCGCAACTAACCTTTATAAAGAATGCAACATTATAAGAAATTACCAACGTAAATCCAAAACCGAAATGCAAGAAATACTCAAGTTCCTAAACTGCGAAGCATTGAACGTGCTCCTCACTCGGAAAAACCAAACAAAATACTAATGAAAAAACTCAATGTGACCAGTCATCGTCGGCCACATAATACCAAAAAAGCTTTCCACAAAAATGTGGCAGTCGTAATACCAACCGGTGGCAAAAGACTTGTACAACGGTAATAATTGCGAGCAATTATTTTTCATGGAAACCTGAAAAATCTTTAACCTAAAATACATTTACTGAGTTTCTCAAACAACATTTTTTGTATTCCTTTTGAAAGTAATTCAAAATATGTCAGTCATTTATATTCTCCCATTTTGTCATGCAATAAAGCAATATAAATTTTCCTGTTCTATTTTACCGCCACAATATGAGTAAGTAATTTAACGATTTATTAACTCTCGGTATTTCTTCAGTTGGTTACTTTTGTGGCAGGCTCTCCCTGTGGCAAGTGTAACACATGTCCGTGCTCTGGTCAGTCGAATCAGGCTCCGCGACAGCAGCCAGTTCCTCAACAACAAGAACAAGAAATCCAGCAGCAACAACCAGAAATTTCTTGTCAACAACCGCAACAGCAACAAGCTGAGCGACAATTAGAAAGGAGATCCAGAGTTGAATGCCATTGCGTCAGTAGCAAAAGCAATAGACGAAACACAGCCCCAGTGCAGGCACCGCTCGCTGATTCATACACATGCTCTCGACCAAAACCTCAGCCTCAGGCAGCACCCACGCCGATCGAGGAGCGGTGCACATGCAAAGCAAAAGCTGCCCCGCCTCAGTGCGAGTGTAGCCCACCAGTAGTACCCCCACCTATGACGTCACAGCAACGGCTCGCAGCTGATCGCGAAAGGGCAGAGCAGGGGACGCATGCGTACATTACTTGCGGCCAACCGACTCCTTATCGAACCCAGAACCAGCCACAGTACTCACAGTATGGAAATCAACAGTCGCGCGCTCCTTGTTCGCATTGTCGATCCCAGAAAAAAAAGAAGTGCAGCATACAGTGAACGAACGTCAATTCGTTTGGAATGCTATCAGATTCGGACAGATTAGTAGGCGACCCAGACCCAGATGCTCAGTCGGCGAATGAACAAAAATTTTCTAATATTCTCACAATTTACGCATAATACTTATTTAGGAAATTTATAAAATAAAAAATTCTCAAATGTGATTGCTAATGCGACCGGAGTCATCCCAATATCAAGTGCAGTTCTTACGCTAGCTTTATCCCTTTCGGTACAAGTAAGAGTTAAAAAGGCCCATTATGTCTGGCTCAAGAATACATGACACTAAGTCTAATACTGGAGCAGGATGCTGCTGCGCTCCAAGCCGAACTAATATCGAAACGAATATTCAACCTGGAGCAAATTCCGTACTACCATGCGGCGGTCCACAGGGTCAACACTGTGCTGTAAGATATGGGCCCCCAGCCGCATCTGTATACAAACGGCCCCGAAACCAAGCCCAGTGCCATCATTGCAGGCGAAAGACAAAAAAGCGGTGCTCCATTCAGTAAACTCTGGCGCAAGCAATTGTCGCAATGCAAAATTTACAATATTCAAGTAATCAAAGCTGGCTTTACAGAATCACCAAGCTTTCAGTTTTTCCAAATCATTTAGAAAAATTTCAAAATTCAAGTCGGCTGCAGAACAAAAATATCTCCAAATGTAAATTGCTAAGAAACAACAAAAAAAAGAAGCTGAACTCCACCTTGAAAGCTGAAGCTGGTGAATTCTAGTTCATTGTTAACTACACCCACCGAGACCCAAGAGTAAGATGTCCCAGCCAAATATGTCTAGCGAGCCTTCAGAGCCTAAAGCGAATTGCCAATGTACTCCATTGCATCAACGACAAGAACAACGGGCTTCACCTTTGCAACCAGAGATCATACGAATTCCTTGCACTAGCGGACCTCTTCCCGAGTTGCAACCCAATCAGTATTACGGTTGCCAAGACCGCAAACAGAAACGGAAGTGCAGCATACAATAGATTATATCTTGAGCAATGATATCTGAATGGGAATAGGCTTTATACTCTAAAACAATCAGCATAGCAGGCGTTACAAATGGAGAAACTAAAGAGGCTGCTTGTAAAATAGTGACATCCACATTTAGCAAAATTTTCAGTTTTTCGTTCAAATACTATGCAATCCTAAGGACTTACGGCATTGAACCCAATGTGATTGCTGATGGGCAAGTCAATTCAAACAATATTTTTGTTCCGTTTAGCCAATCGCCCGAGTTGCAGCGCGGCGCCTAAGTAAATATTTCTTAATAAGTGCATATTTCTGTTCTGTTTAGGCAATCGCCTAGGCTACGGCGCGGCGCCTTGTAACATACAGCGCAGGTACGCATATTGCCCCAATCGTCAGAGATGTCATCCTGAAAGTTACGTTTGGCACGGGACTCACAGAGACATGTGTAGAAAACGCAGCCGGAATTGTTTTGTCATTCGCAGTCCACCTCTTGCCAAACTACGACAGCGGTCAATATGCCGTCAAGGGCTTTCCTCAAGCGTAGATTCAGGGTGCTGTTGTCCACCGCCAGAACCAATTTTGCGGCGACCATGCCGTCAGATAGCATCCTCAAGTACAATTGACTGCTGTTCGCCACTGGAACCTGCCCCGCCGCCCGCCCAATTGACATGTTATCCCGTTAGGCAACCAATTCTGGAAACCCCAGTGTGCGGTCTACCTAGACAACGGATGTGTGAACCACTGCGATCTCGATGTCCGACTCAGTTGCCACCCGTACTATCTGCACCTATGCCGCCGCCATATCAACCTTGTTATTCGAATCATTGTGGACAAGCTGATCATTACGCACCTGTGGTTCAGAGAATGAACGAGTGTATTGACGAACCGTTTGATCGCTACTATGATTATGACTGTAGTCAACGAAGACCAGATGCTAATCGATTGGCTTTTGATTTAAACAGATTCGATCGCGACAATATTGGTCGTCGAAGAAATGTCAGCATTCGCACTTGCGTGGACTATGATTATGAACCGGGACACGTAGTTAACCCTAGGCAACCATATGCCTTTTGCAATCGCCCTTTATATCCAAATTCACGCCAACCATGTCTATATCCACAATTTGTACCAACACGACTGAATCGTTGTCCTTCGCAGCGGAACTGCTCCGCCGTCGACAGACAATGCCCAAACTGAATTTGAAAATGTGAATGGGTGCAAAAAAAATACCAAACAACGAAAATAACCGACTATCGGTCTCATATCGACCAACCACCACAATCAAGCATTAATAGAATAGCATGGTAAAAAAATACCGCGATACAGCTGTCGATTAGTCCAATTTATCAGTCAGCTATCGACCCACCACCGCGATCGAGGAATAAGGGAATACAAAAAGTAGCGTGCGCTATACGTGAATTCAGAACAATCTCTTAAAAAATGGATGACGGGGAATATGATAATGATGAGTACGTGTATACTGCCTATATCTCTATCTCTTCTATAATTTATACGCTTTCTCCTTTTTTTTCAGTGTCGGCGGGGATGATTTCGATGATGTCGATGAGGACGTGGACGAGGATATTGCTCAGGAGGAAGAAGTAGATAATATTGAGATTATTGCACCCGGTGGCGCAGGGGGCGGCGGTGTACCTAAGTCCAAGCGGATCACCACTAAATATATGACGAAATATGAGCGCGCGCGTGTTTTAGGCACACGAGCACTTCAGATTGCAATGTGCGCACCCATTATGGTTGAACTGGATGGGGAGACGGATCCACTACAGATTGCGATGAAAGAACTGAAACAAAAGAAAATTCCAATTATCATACGTCGCTTTCTGCCAGATCACTCGTACGAGGATTGGAGTATAGATGAGCTTATCATGGTGGATAACTAGATGTAAGAACAGAATAGCTATAACAAATTTATTACATTTGAAAAAAAAAACAAATATCAAGCCACCCCAAAAAAAATATAGAAATAAACAATTAAATGAAAAGATGCAAATGAAGTCAGCTCCAGGCATACCCCTCGCCTTGCTGATAGCAGAAACGTTCCAGTAGGCCAACGGCATGTTGACCTGTCCTGCAGATGGCACCAACTACGGCGGGCAGTAGGCCACACTCTGAAAGATTTTGCTCTCCAAAAACTTGTCCAGAGACGCCAGCCTCTTGTTCCGCTGCCTTAGATTCGGCAGGCGTGATCTCCAACAGTTTCTGTGTAGCTTTGGTGAAAGCCAGAGTATTAATACTACTGGCCAGCGTGGCACTAAATGCCTGACGCGTTTCGCACAACAACATTGCAACGCTAGGCAGGAATGTGGGCAGCAACAGTCCCTTGATATCAATGCTGTAGTAATCGACACCGTCAAGCCGCACTTTTTTGGAGCGCGGCAGCAAATTCTGCATCGTAGCTTTTGGAAAGGCTACGGGGGCCAGAAGCGTAGGCGGGACACCTGCCAAGCGACCAACGCTGGTGATTGTACTCTTAGCATTCAGCAAGTAGCTGAAGAATCCTTGGCACTCCACACCTTCGATCAGCAGCAGCGAATTATCACTAAAATCCTCGCTCATTTCGGCTGCCTGCAATCTCCTCGCGTGTGTAGTTTGTATGCGCCGTAATTCGCGCTCATCTACGCCCAAGCTTTCCAGCCAAGCATCATCGTCATCATCCTGGTCGGATATGTGCTCATTATCCTCGGCCTGGCCATTAGCTACCGTAACGCTTGGCCGCCCATCGATTATGTTTCCCTCGCTTTCTTCTGTAAAGCTGCTATTTGAAGCGACGCCATATGCTGCATCCTGCTGTTTGAGTGGCATGCTGAACTCAATGCCTTCTTGTCGGAGAGCGCTGCGCATTCCGCGAGTCGACGGTGTAACAAGGGCATGTGTTTCTGCGCGTCCACCACTGCCTGCTGCTCGAAAGAGCACAGTGAAAGAGTTAGCGCACAAATAAAAGTACGGGCACTGACGTGCTCGCAGAAGTTGGAAAAGTCCGCGAAAGCTATAATCCCACTCTTCTGCAAGGGCCTTTCGCTCTCGCTCGCCAATTGTGATGCCGTTGTTCTCTTTAGCACTGCGTGGATAAAGCGTTAACCAGGGCAAATGAGGATGCTGCCAATAGTAAGTGCATTGATTAAATCGCGTGGCATCTGATATGTCCAACGTACTCTCCGTATGATATGTGTCGAAGCAACGCACAAAGCTTGTCAATCCGCTTGCCAGTTGTGAAGTTTTTAGCTGCGTAGCGGGCAGTTCTGTAGGACAGAAAAACCGCACCCTCGTTTTAAGGCACCAGTCTATGGGGAGATGTGAAGTATGCTTTTGCTGAGCAGCCAGTGCAGCATCAGTTTCCTCATCAGCTTGTGTGACCTTTGCCTGGTGCAATAGTTTGGCAAAAGCCTGGGCATCAAATTTCTGTAGCACTAATTTAGCCGGTGGCGAGTGTTTTTTTGAGGTAAAGCATGTTAAATTGTTGGTCAATGACGTTTGGGCATCGGAAATACTTGAAACGTGTGGTTCATCATGTTTTTGCTTTTTGGCGCCATCTGCGAATCTGTAAATGACTGTATTTGGAGCCAAGCAGCTGATTAAAATAAAACACTCACTTGGCGAATGGGTTTTTGCGCTTTTGGGCTATTTTGGCTTCCAGCAGCTTGCACTTGTCGTTCTCATTCAATTCCGGACGCTTATTGTTGTTGCTGCTCACACGTGCCGCTAGTTGTTTCTTCTTTTGCTTTAATCTTTGTAGTTTTATAAACTGAAATTAATAACATTTTAATAAGCCTTGCATCAGATTTCAAGAAGTTCTTTATACATCATCGGGCCGCGTCCACTTGGAGCTCAAGCTCCCTTCGCTAGACATAATTGCAGTGATTACTGATTACTGTCTGCACTGTCAGAAACCTTAACAGAAGTCCCGCGTAAAATATGTTTCTTGTTTTCATGCAATTTTGCAAAAGATGTCAAAATATTTATATTTATCGATAAGTTAATCGAAAATTTAATGTGCATCTCTGGCCCACAAGAAAGCAGCTGTATTATTTGTAATTCTGTTGATGCCAGCTTTAGCTGTTCATCTCACCTTTTGTCGTTTTTTTGCCTTAACTAATTTGTCACCAAAAGTGTTCTTGCAAAAGTTTAAAAAACAAAACATTTGATTTTTAATTTTTTGCCATATCAAATGGAAATAGCGGCAATATTGGCACTCAATATTGTAGCTTGCTGTAAATATAATTTTATCGACCTGTTAACAGAGAACTAGCCAATTTAGCAGGCAAAGCCGGAAACAGAAGCAAAAACAATTTCGACATTATTGCTAAAATGGACAATGAAGAAAGCAACTTGCACGAAGTTTGCCGTGTGTGTGCCAACAAAATAAAGGACAAGAAGCGCCAGCGGCATATCTTTAATTATTTGCGAGGCAAGTTACTGCAAAATCTGAAGCTCATTACTGGAGTCGAGGTAAGCGAGGTATCGTGATTATTGTTTAAGTTGTGCAATAAACTAATATTCGTTTTGCCGTTGTAGCTGTCGATGAACGAAGGATTGCCCAAATTTATTTGCGATCGATGCTATTCCGAGCTTGATTTGGCCATCAAGTTTCGCGAGCGCTGCATCTTTTCGCAAAAGTATTTGGAGGAAATGCTTACAAAGGTCCGCAAGGACTTTGTAGTAAACACAGCCGAACGGGAGCTATACGAGGACTTGATCGATGAGGAACAGCTGGAATACATTGATGAAGATGTGCAGTTTTTAGAAGATAACGATGTTGGAAATCTATTTGACGACATAAGTGCAGAGATTACTGAGGATGAAGTTGAAGAAACTGGTCATGTAGAAGAGAACGCGGAAGAGGATCAGTCGAGAAGCGAGAAACGGCATTGGGTATTGTTGGAAGACAAACGGCCAGCTAAGCGATTACGCCATTTTTTTATATGCGAAGAATGTGGAGAATATTTTAAGAATGAGTACGATTACAATGAACATAAAGAAGGACATTTGGAAAACAAAGAATCAAAGAGATTCTTTCCCTGTTACAAATGCCCGGCAACCTTCAAAACCAGGATCGCGTTGAAACTTCATCGACGGGAAGAACATTCCGGAGAGCGCAATTTCAAGTGTGCAACTTGCGGCGAAACATTTCTAGAACACAACGCCAAACAGCGCCATGAGAAGTAAGTGGATTACAATTTACAAACTATATAACCAACATCCAACTATCTTGCAGGGCGCACATCAATGAGAGACCTTACCCTTGTCTAGAATGCGATAAAATTTTTACTAGCGTATCGGAGTTACGGGCGCATTCCACTATCCATGAAATGCGAAAATTTAGGTATAACACACCTGTTTGATACGACAGTACACTGGATAAACTTTTTTTCTTGCAGGTGCGAGCCTTGTAACATGGACTTCACAATGCGCAAACATCTCGTAGCGCATTCAAATACATATCCACATAAACGCACAGTGCAGCAAATGCAGGATGAAATTGATATGCTATATGGGGAGACAGAGGAGGAAACGTAGATTATTTAATATATATTTTCAGTATTTAAATAGGTTAGTTGATAATTGCAAAAATATGCTTGTTAAAGTAAGTCAGTAACAGAAGATTTATTTAATATAACGTTAACAAGAGAGAGAAAAAGAGAGAGCTTTCACCAAGGCGCCTGCGCATGGAAGGCCGCTTTTCAACAACATAAGTGGCCTTATAAATGAGGGTACAAAAAGAAATTTGTGTGTATTCAGTGTATTCAACTGGTTGCCACCAGTTCACAGTGACCAGCTCAATATTGTTATACATACAGGTACGGACATACAGCTGGTGCAGCCGAAAAATCAATAAGACCACAAACTTCTACGTAAGCAGTGATACGAGTTTTATAAATGCGCAATATGCTATCGCAGTCAAAAGGTAAGTTGGTTCATGAAAAAAGGGTGCCTATACTTATTAGATACTGATGGAAAAATGGATTTAAATATACTTTAGTTTTCGGCACAATGCTTGGATGCTTTATTTTGCTGGTGTGCAGTGCTTCTCAAGTGCGTGCCTTTGACTCCAAGGACAGCATCTTTGCAGATGTCTTGCTTACCGACTTGCTAAATCGTATGGATAATGATATGCAGGTGGGCTACTACGATGTGGACAATGAAGGAGATTTGGCCGCAGTGGCTGCTGCTGCCGCCAAGGATAATGTGGATTTGGTATCGCGTTCGGAATACGCTAGACTGTGCAATGGGGGCAGCGATTGCTTGCTGCAGTCGAACAATGCACACCCATCCCTACGGGATCAGGAGTTTTTGCAGCACAGCTCGCTTTGGGGACATCAATACGTGTCGGGTGGCATGGGTGAGGTGCCAAATCGCTACAACACTATAGTTAAAACCGATGCCAGCCTGCCTGCCTATTGCAATCCGCCCAATCCTTGTCCCGAGGGCTATGACACGGAACAACAGGCCGGCAATTGCATAAGTGATTTTGATAATACAGCTATCTATAGCCGCGAATTTCAGGCTGCCCAGGAGTGTACGTGTGACAGCGAGCATATGTTTGATTGCGCCGATCAGGAAAACGCTGCTGGCGTTGGCCCTGGTAACAGCGATTTAAATTCGGCTGTGGAGAAGTTTCTCTTGCATCAATTTGGCAACGAGAATGTCCTGGACAATGCCAACGTCGTTGCCAAGAAGGCTGGACATATGCCAGCGCTTCGAATGGATTCTATACCCAATCCTTTTCTACAAGTTGCTCCAGGCGACCGTCTACCAATTGCAGCTAAAAAGGGCAACATGCTCTTCAATTAAATATCCTAAGAATAACTTAGCGCAACATTACTTGGCCACCTAAATATTTGTTGGCTTCTTTAGTTTAAAAATTGTTTATCCACCATTATATATCATAGTCGTTTCTGAATGTTGTCCCATATGCATATATAGAGCTCATAGCAGTTTCGAAGAACCTATAGAAATAAAGTTATTCAGAATAAACTATGGCTTCAAGCCAAAATAAACAAAAATTAACAATTTTCTTTTGATTATACTTATTGTCATTTCATACTCTCAAACTCATATCTTTATTGTTCACAAAAATTCAGTTATTTAAAAGATTTATGTATCTAATTAGGGTTTTCTTGCTGCACTTTCAATCAGCTTTACAATGAGTATTATGTGTCAGCATTCACTGGTATTGTGGTTAAGTCGACAATCCCAAATGGGGCGCCATCATCACAATTTCTTAAATCTAACCTAACTATTGATATAGTATATATATATATATATATATGATATGAATGTTGTTGCCCACTGGGTTTACAATACACTATTCGAAAACACTGGCAGTGTGATTAGCTTAGCAAATATTCGTTGTGCATTGACAAGGCTCCTGCAATGTCCATTATATATACAAGTAACCAATACATGTATTGACTATAAACTCAATTTTTTTTTTGTGAATTGCTCGCTTTACACTAAACTAGAAAGATTTAAGAGTTTTATGATCATGAGTAGTTTACAAACGCCCCGTATTATTGCCGTTTACATTTTGACCCCAAGACACTTGATGCGGATTCCGAGTCGTCAAACGTAGGGAGTTACCGTCGCCATCTTCATCGATGACATGCTCGTAGCCTTGATTTATGGTACCACCGCCGTTGGAACCATAAATTTGCTGATACAATGTTAAAGTATTAAAATGCTGATCTATCATCAATATGCATTCTGTCTGTTACTCACCTCAGCTGGTCCACCATTCACATTGAACACATCCTTGATGCTAATGCCTGCATTGGACACGCGGCCGCTACGCTGATTGGGCAAGGCCCCATTGTTATTGAGCTATTACGTAAAAAATCATATTGTTTAAAATGTTATGTTGAATTCGTGGTAATCCTTACCGGTGGCACTGCGGATATACCGTACTCATTTTTGGCACCCAGGGTTTGCATAGCCGATTTGCGTCGTTCTGCCATTACGGAGTTCTTCCTGACCTCCAGAGCTCGTATGGTCTCAGCTCGCATGGTCAGTCGACGTGTCAGTATTGGTGTGGCTGGATTGTTCTCTGCATCAGCTGTTAGTTTAAGAAACCGTTTCTTAAAGGCGACATCCAAGGTGCCGATTTGACGTCGCGGCTGCCGTGCTTTTTCTAAATTTTGTATGGTTTTGCGGCGTGCTATGCGATCGGGCCCCGAGCCCGAGTCATTATCATAGTCCCCATCAATGCCTTGTAAGCGTTGCAGATTCTTAACAATCTCCACAGCGTGCTAGGGGGAATACATCGGTCAGTACAATTAACAGATAACATATTTGTTTGTTTTTTTTTGGGCACCTTGTCTATAAGTTGATCTTGTGTTAGATCCTCTGATTTCTTTTTGCAGAAATTCAACTCCGTAGAGGCCAAGATGTGCGAAAGTGTGCCAAATCGATGGAACAGCATGGCCGTAAATTGTATAACCAAAATTAAGGCAAAAAAGAACACAAAAACCAGACCAATCGGTTCTAGCTGTAGATACTCCTTGGAGATGTGCACCTGTGCGAAAGTGTAGCAAGAAACCGTATTACAAAAAAATTTAACTATACATCATTTTTTGTTAGTAACAAATTAACAAATGAAGAGTTCTTCAAATTTGATTTTATGTTTACGTTCGGGTAAATGGCAGAACATTGTAACAATTGGTCGGTGATAGTGCTATGTTTATGTGTGTGATACCATATAAGTGTGTTATGTGAATGCCATGCATGGCTCCAGCATGTATATTATTGTATATATACATCTAGGGGTTTATTATATATAGTATATCTTGTTGTTGAAATTATGGCATAGGTCGTACAGTTTACCGTGTTGAGGGTTAACTGTTAGAATCAGATTTGATGGCAATGTGTTGTTGCTATTGTTGTTGTTTCTGCGTTGATATGATATATTTTTTATTGGTGATATGCCACAACCATTAGGATGGGTATCAATAAATAGGAAAAAACATAGGAATGCCTTATAAACATATAAAAATATAGGTACACACATATATAAAAAATTAGAAACATCTGTTGGGTAAGTATATATGTAACGTGACGTATGTAAGGAGCACATTAAACATATAGTGTAGGAGAAAGAAAGAGAACAGAAGGAAGTTAGAGGTCCCTTGAATAGGTATAAGATAAGTTACACATACTGAACGACACAGAACAAAACGGGTTTTGGTAGTAGAAACATAAGTTAAAGTTTGATTTTAATTGTATAGAATTATAAACCTCAGATGTCTCTTCGATATACGTAATATTCGTTTTGACGCCCAACGGCCATATAATATGCAGTTTATCCTTATTCAATTGCAATAAGAAGACAATCAATACGAATAAGGCGTTGGCCATAAAAAACGCAAAGACCGACTTATTGCGCAGCTCAATCAGATCGGAGGCTATGCGGGCCTGAGTTTGGCGACCGATCATTCGGATTCACACAGTTATATGAGAGAAATAGAGAGAAAAAAAAAAGAAAAATGTTAGTGGTGTTTGCGAAAGACTCAATTACCTCCTGGGTGGACTCGTCATAGGTGATATTGGTGCGCACGCCAAAAGGCCATTTGACGTGAATGTTGTCCTTATTCAATTGCAGCAGGAACACGATCAACACGAACAGGGCATTGATCATAAAAAACGCGAACACCGACGAGTCGCGCAACTCTTTGAGGTCTTTAGCTATACGTGCCTAAAAGTATTTTATCGGCAGGTGGTAGGTAGCATAAAACATAGTTGACCCTATTAATCCTATCATAACTTATTTAGTCTTACCTGTTCCACAGGATCATTATCAATGGGGTATAGGTACTGATCGATGAGGTCCTTCCAGAATTGAATTTCCGAACTTGATAAAAAGTCCACCTCACCCTTGCGGACATCAGGATCCTCGATCCAATAGGGGTTTGTCAAAAAATCACGTTCTTGCTTGGGTTCTGCCGAGGTATCTGAATCCGACTCATCGGATTCGTCACCCGATTTTTCAGCTACCGACGTAAGCAAATGATGATCCTTGGAGCCACTAGACGTCGTGCGACGTCTATTATGACGGGAAGCATGATGACCATGTGGATCCACAGCGCTCTCGATGGTGTCAATGCGTGTTTTGATTGTATCCAGGGACTCGGCAATGCTGGTCAGCTGCTGCTTCTCGTCTGACGTTTTTCCGTGGGTGCAAAAAACGCAACGGAATAGACCAGCTAACGAAAACTCAATGGATCCCTCCTCATCATCATTATCGCCTATGCCACTTTGTAGGAAGCCTAACATGCTTTTTTGTTTTACTCGCTTCTTGGCTTCCTCAGCGGCTTTCTTTTCCGCCTCCAATTCCTTTTTGGTCTTTTTGGCGACAACCTCCCGAGTGCCCCAGGAGACGACGTTCAAATTGATGATAGAGTAAAGAATAAGGAGCAGATACATGGATGGTATTGATAATAAATATATTAAGCCGCATGTTATACACCAAAATTCTTGCGGATGCAAACATGCGGCTATGAAGAATGAGCCCACCATTGATATCAAAAAGATGGCCGAGGGCGAACCTATTCCGTCCTCTCCCAACTGCAGTGCTGTGCCCACTATGACAGCCATCATAATGAGGGCATAGCAAGTGGATAGTACCTGGGCTACAAAGAGTTGAATATTGGACTTGCACGTGAAACAAATGACCATAAAGGCCAGAATAGGTACAATGTTGTAATGGAAGGACGTCCAGTTATCAATTCGGAAGGCGGCGACAAAGGCACCCACTAACATAAGAAAGATCGTTCCAGGTCCCAAAATGGTGCCACCCATCAACATCATCTGGTAGAAAACGTACAGCAATGAAATGTTATCATTTATCTTAATTGTGCGTTTCGCATCGCCAAGAAGATCCATGATGTTTGCTATAGTGGAAGGCACCCAGCGACGACGCTGATTGTAGAACTCGTTAAAGCCCTCTGGACAATGGGTGTAGGCGTCCGACGCAGCTGAGTACTCCACACGATATCCACGCTGCAGCAATAAGGTACACAGCCAGCGATCCTCGCCCTGATCATACTGTACATAGTGACGTGCTTCTGTTGGTTTAGTTGTATACTTTTTCATCACATTATCATCCATCAGTGCCTTGCCACGGAACAGTGAAAAGCAGCCGGGAGAACAGAGCACACATCCAATCATGTGCTCAGTTGCCTTTTGCAGCCAATGACCGATCGCGTATTCAAATAGCTGATACCACACCATGGGTCCAGATCCCACGGGATGAATACGTCCGCATGCAGCGCCTAGATTTCGGTTTTTCTTCATTAAATCGACCAACAGGGTGACAGCATTCGGCTTGAAATCAATATCACCATCAAGGGTGAGCAGATAAGTGTTTTCCGCAATGGCGTCCTTGCGATCAACCGAGATTGGTAGCTCCATTAGCCGATGACCAAGCAAATAGTACATGTACATAACTTGCGACCACCGCTTTCGATGACGTATCCGATCCTTATCTTTAAGATGTGCAATGAACTTTGTTTTGCCAGGTAGGGTCCATACTAATCGGCCGCCATAGGGTGTTGGATATTTTTTGGGTGGTCGCAATCGAATTGTTGTCTGATGGATCTCAGAGGCGGCTTCATCCATGGTACCAATCAACAGCTTTACAAAACGATTGCATTGAATATCATCGTCACTATGATCCGAAATCTCAAAAGCATCATCGAAAAAAATGTGAGCTGTAAGAGTATTATTAATTGTAAGAAGGAAGGTATCATTGATATTAAAGTACGAGAAAGAAAGGCTATCTTCGCCACGCCGAAGATTTAATAAACTTGCAGACCCAGCCTTTTCATAATGCTCATAGTGCTTTGCACAGGGAAAATTAATATGGCCGAGTTTGGTCAAGATATCTTGATGAACAAAAATGTTTTTTTACACAACTTAATTTTCGAACGATCGTTCCTATTGCGGCTATATGAAATAGTGCTCCGATCTTAATGGGATTTTGCATATATATGAGAAGCATAGTCAAACTAATAAATGCCAAGGTTGGTCAAGATATCTTGACAAACAAAATATTTATTCACACAACAACTAAATTTTCGACCGATCGTTTGTATGGCAGCTATATGATATAGTGGTCCGATCCAGCTGGTTTTCACATATGTGCTGTGTGCAACAAAAAGAGGGACTTTTGCAAAGTTTCATAAAGATAGCTTAAAAACTGAGAGACTAGTTTGCATAGAAACAGACAGACAGACATGGCTATATCGACTCGACTGTTGATACTGTTCAAGAATATATATATTCTTTATGGGGTCGGAGATGTCTCTTTCTATGGGTTACATATTTCACGACAAAATTATAATACCCTCTACAAGGGTATAACAATAAGATAACTTACTCTCAAACTCATAATAGTCTGGATCCAGCACTCGCAAATACTTTTGGGCTACACGTCGAGCGCACTGATCCTCGTCCATTCGCATAATACTTTTCAAGAACTCGATCATTTCATCTTTGGTTTCATGCCACATAGTGGCGCATGTGTAAATACGAGTTATATTATCTGAAGATTTAATCGAGGGCTTGTTCGGCGCCGAGGAGCGATCGGTATGTACTGAAATAGTCTCATAGTACTCATCACCCTTTTCCTTTTCAATGTCCGACAGATCCTGTAATTAGTATGGCATATAAAATCGGGGACAAATTTAAATTAATCTCAAGTTACCTCAGTTTTGACATCCGCTTGGTCATCGCGCCTTCTATTTAATGCCATGGACTGATCGATTAGCAAAGCCGAGTACATGGGTCTCACGAAGAGTTTTTCGGTTGTTGCTAATCTCTCGCACTTGGGCGTCCAAATGTGTAGGGCAATCCACGTTTGGCTGAGAAGCCACAATATCCAGGCCCACGCCATTTGCTCAGTGACAAAATTATTAAATCTAAAGTTGGACGGACTGGTAAAGAACAGATAGTCCGGTATAGTATCGTGGAAAAAGCAAGGATCATCAATACGTATGCCACACGCTGCAATCAGGAATGATACAGCAATTGGAACGGTAAGGCTCACAGGGAAGGCATAGCTGAAACCCTGTATAAGAATCTTGCAAGCAAACTTTCCGAATATGTAGCATAAATAGGCTCCAAAGATCTGCAGGAGCAGAACATATACCACCGTGTTGTAGGCGGCATCCACATCTACCGTATCTATGTTGGCTGACTCTAAGGTGTCGGGTAGCACTCCACCTAAACCGGCCGGTAGCTCATAGACAATTATCTTATGAGGCCCAAATGCATCGCCGTAGAGGCTGAACAGATTACTGGGCTCCTCGCCGTTTGCCCAATATATGAGCAAAGTGACACAGAAGAAAAGCAAAATCTTCCATATTGAAAGGAACATATGACAAAAGTAACGCGTGTTATGCATCTCCTCCTTGATGCGTCCCAGGGCACGTACGATGCCAAGCGGTGACTGCGCAGAGACGTAATTCTCCCACCAGCCACATGAGATCATTACGCAGGCCACCGGTATAACCCAGAGTTCGCGCCGGTTCTCCAGTAGGGGCCAGATAACCAGGCCGGTGACCTGCGCTGCAATTGCAGCCAGATCGATGATGACTTTAATGAAGCGTTTACCCTCCTTGGAGGTTCGCGAAAGCAGTCCAAAAATGCCAGGTATCACGCAGAGGCAGTTGGTTAACATTGCGCCTTGTATAGCATCAATCTGCGGCAGCACGACAAACATCAACAACGCTGTGCCCAGTGCGCTAAAGCTCTCCATCATCCAGACGAACAAAAAGTGTCCTGTTTTCGGTACCTTGAAAGTTTTGAAAAAGCAAATTCGCACCGATCGAATCAGCGAACCGATCTCGGGAAGGGAATATGCAATCACTAGCGCCCATATCCAGGCAATACGCTCCTCCTCAGGTAATCGCACAACGAAGGTTTTATCGCGGCCCTGTGTAGAAATTGGCATTTGTATTGATTAAGTGACAGAATCACGTTTGCCTTACCAAATCCTTATTGCAGTATTCAATCTTGCGATCCTTCCGCACCTGCGAGGTCATAAACAGAACTGTTCCTTTGGCTATAACGCCACCGGTTAAGACTATGATAAAGGTGAATATGTAGGCGAAGATTTTTAAAATCTTAATAGTTAGCTCGAGACACTCTTGGTTTGCCGTTGAGCCGGTCTCAATTTTAATTGGAGGATCACGAAATACATCCCAGCCTTTGGTTTCCTGTATTGTGCGTTGGCTAGAAAGCAGATTTTAAAATAATTAGAAGCCGGAAATCAATGAAGCTGATGGCTGGAAAAGTTGTATTATCGTCATATTTTTTGAAAGTTCAGTTTGAGGGTTAAGAAAAGGCGTAACTTCCAGTTTTCAATTGCTGAGAGTAATTGTCATTGGAATGGCTACACATTTCATTGAAAGAAATTGTTGAGCAGCGGCTGCTCAAGATTTGAGAGAAGGCGGACCGCTATAGATGTGGGAACGGCAATTAATGTTGTTTGTATGGATCGCTTTTGTTCCGGTTTGTTATTGCAACATCAAATAATAATATTTCGACCTTCACATTTCTGGCTGCTCCCGAGAAACCCTCCAACTATTTGCAGCATTGTAAGACTTACCTGCCTCCATAAATATCGTGTGTCAATGGTGAGCTCTCGTCGTCGGTGAAGTTGTTGTCATCGCTATCGCCATGCTCCCCAGTGGCTGGCGGAGCCATCGGGCGATGCCGCACCGCAGACATCTCCCACGGTTATTGCGACCGAGCCCTGCTGTTTGGAAGTGCTCAATCTTGAAGTCAAACTGTTGCTGAAGTGGAAGTGAAAATTAATTGAGTCCAGTTATAATGCACGCGAATTTATCGCAATTCTGTAAAAGCAAGCTATTGTACATGTATAGGCTTTCAAGGACTTCCAACCGGTCCATCGAGCCTGAAGGGCAGGTCTGGCATATACGTGAGTCATGATCATCTAAAATAACTTACTAAACAAAGGGGAAAGAGAACCGCCAATTACTGTGTCTTTTGTCCAAGATTACTTTAAATCAAATGGACATATTAAGTAAAATAAAGAAATCGAGCATGATCTGTGGGCAAGACGCATGTGCCTGAGCCGGGCATGTGTATCGGATGTGCCTCAGCTGTTCCACTTTGCACGGAACTAAAGCGTTTGCCAATTTGAATTTATGGTAATTACGAGCACGTATGTTGTTGCATGTACAAATACCTACTCATACATTGTTCTTCTCGAAGGCCTTGTGCTACATTTTAGCAGCACCGTATCGGATTTCTGTTAGCCGTGGGGAAGCGAAGCACGATATAAAAAAATTAAATAGATGCTGATGACCAAGCGATCGCAAGTTGAAATTCTAACAAGGATTAGGCTGTGCATCGGCAACTTATGAACCCTTAAATTTAATGTTTTTTTGACAATTTACTTTGCAGTTTTGATAAAAAAACAAAATAAAACTTCCTAAAGCACTAGTTAAAACTGTTGATCGGAACAAAGCCAGCATTCCTTAAAATCTCCGACTTGAACTCTCGATGTCGTAAAACGCCTCGGAGGATTCTTCGCCGCGTACATCGTAAAAGCAATAGGAAGAAGCACTTGGCAGGGTTCCTCTATAATGACCATGTACAATGCCAGTTAATGTGGCTTGGAGTTTGACTTTGGTGGCAACAGCAGGTGCAGAAACCTTTTGGGTTCTAAGATTACTGAATGAACTGCAAGGATTGCTTGCGACATTCAAGGGAATCGGTCTGCGAGTATTTTGTGCCTTGGAGCCTTCTGAATCTCGCCGACTTGTTATGAACGCCTTAGTAGATTTGGGCGGTGGCAGTGAATGCTCAATATGTGGTCCTTGATTAGTTTTGGTTTTAAAAGAACTCCCAGACTTTTGATTTACTGGCGTCGGCTTCAGAACTGACGGTGGCGATCGATTCTTGGGGCTTGGTTTCAATATAAAGTTAAGTAACTCATTGTTGGTCTTGTATGTTTCAAAGAACTCGATCATTTGAGCCCTAGTTGATTGCTTGATCTGTTTGTCCCTACTCCTATCTTTCGCGGCCATGTGACTACCCTTGGCTACATTTGACGGCTTAATTTCAACCAGTTGCGTCAACGGAAGCAAGTCGAAAACAAATTTGCGATTTTGAAGTTTTAACATATCCTGGATGGTATTTGGAATTTTAGACTTCTTTTGCTTGGGCATTGTTTTGGTTATGTTGTGCTCTCATGGACCCGGTATTATAATTCGGTTGTACAATTTTGAGTCTGGACAGATTAAAAAACAAAGATTTATTTTTAAGATTTCTATAAGGTAGATTAAAGCAAAGGTATGTAGACTAGTAATAATCCACAATTTGCAATCTGTTGGCTAGCCGGGAAGTTCGGTTAATTAAATGGAGCGGTTATATTTCCCAGGCATAAACTGAATTTAATTATATAATACAATAATTCAATAATAGGAAATAGGCCGTTGCTTATAGAAAAGCCAAAGATGCTGTTGGCCACCTGGCGCCTGCGCAGAAGACGTCGACATGGGGTCATCAACTTTATAGTCATATGATTGCAACCCCCAACAATAGTCGCAGCTGCTGTAGTCACAGCAACCCTCATTGCAATGTTAAGGGTAAGGGTGGATAGTCATTGTATGTGTTAGGATGCTTTAGACTGATTATGGTTTTGCTGCGTGCCTCATTTGCTATTTATAAGGCCGCAACAAACGCCGCTTTACAACGGGACCGTGTGGCCTAATGGATAAGGCGTCGGACTTCGAATCCGAAGATTGCAGGTTCGAGTCCTGTCACGGTCGTTTTTTTTTTTATGTTTCTTTTCAATTTTTTTTATTCGCTCGTAAGTGTATATTTTTATTTTTAGAAAATGCAGACCTACCCAACTTAATTTTTTTAATCACAATATTTAATTAAGTTAGTATACATAAAATTTTTGTTGGGTATATTTAAACTCTCCTCATACTCCCTGCACTAGGCGCTATATATCCATTTTTTCCTCTTACATATGATTCATTTTTCGTTGTCCTGCTCTATGTCTCCTGCGCTCTCTGCTTCTTTTCCGTTTATAGTGATGTGTTTATATTAAAGACTGTTTCACAGTGAATGTGATTTTTGCATAAGCTCGAATTTTTAAATACATACCAACGGATATAACCCGACGTTACTCTTGGCAATTATTGTACTAAAAGTGCTACATGTTACATGCACTTGGATATTTAATTTGAATGCGAAATTACACTCACCAAAATTTGCCAAGGTCCCGCCCTAGCGCGCCCTTTCTTTTCAGAGGAAAGAAGTTTAAGTTGATTGAACTGACTTGACACATTGGTCATTAAACAGTTCACGTAGTAAGTCTAGTAAATCCCTAGTTCCAACCGACGAAAAAGTAAATAAAAACACAAAACGTGCTGGTCATACCAAATGTGAACTAAACAAAGAGATTTTCCGTTGAAAACTTATTATGCATTCATGCCAACACTATGAAAAGTGTATGAATGTGTCTACAGCTAGAAAAGTCGACCAGCAAAGGATTAAATACCACAATTCAGACTAGACGCAGCCAGCACTAAAGTTAGATATCTCCGATAAGCGACCGGTTTTACAGTCTCAAGTAAGAGAAAAGCAACTCCAGTAGGCCTTGGGCTGGCTAACAACAAGAAACTGGTCATTCAAAAGATACAATTTACCCTTAGCAATGCCATAGTTGCAGGCGTAAGTATTTTCGTGGACAGCACTGGCCTGAATAGACTAAAGAATTATTTTTTTTTATAAATATCATATCTCCTAGTGCTGTGGGCGCTAGTGATCAAATTATCCAAGTGAACGGTAATGGCTAATGCCTAATTCATTATGGCTCTGAACACAATATTCATAATAAACATTTGAGCAATATATATGTATTTCAAACTGTTGAGTTGTGCATTGCGATTCAAGCAACGACTTAAATGCCGCACAGTCCAGCAAATACAATGGCAAGAAAAAGTGAAAGTCTAAAAAATGTTATAATAAAAACAATCTATGAATAAGATACTACAAGCCGAGACCCAACAGCAACAGCATTGCCGTCATGCCAACAACAACTCAGTGGTTGCAACTGTTGCTGGCTGCTGGTTGAAATTGATTGCTACATTTAACAACGGAAACAAAATCGAACCAATCGAACCAAACGTGTCCAAACCGGCCACGCCAAGCTGTCCGGCTGTCCGGCAGTCCGACAACTGAGTCCAACTTGTATTATAAGCGTTGCTAACCAACCAGTTTTTAATAGAGTACCACAGGAACAGTGAGCGACTTGAAACGTATGCGAAAAACATGCCCAAACATAAAAGATAAAAGTAGCAACAAATGCTGTCAGAATAGTGACATAGGAAGGTAATATGGACTAAACCGGATTATACAATTGTTTTAAAGTAATTCTGAACTAAATGGAGAATAGTTCAGGTATATCGGTTTCAGGTATTTGCGCTTAACATATGGTTTTTACATATAAGCAGAGCTAGTGCAATTCTTGAATTCCCCATGCAGTTCAACAAACCTCAATTTCCTTTCAAGACCTGTCAATTAAGAGTTTTTGCTTCGCCAACTCATTGAGTCAAGTTCCAGTCACTTATTATCTGCCATCATAATACTGTTATGCAGATACACATAAATAAATTCAAGACCTCAACCAACTCTGACTCACAAAATTTGAACGGCTCGTACGCCTTCCACTGAATTCCATCCGTACTGAATGCCTTTTTTGCCCATAACTAAGGACTCTCCATACAATATGCATATGTACTTTAATTATGCACCATGATTCACAAAGTTTACTCATAACCAAAAAAGTGGTTTTTACGCTATGCGTAACTTAATTTTTATCTGGTGTTAAGCTTTGGGCTTCACCCATTACCAATTAACATTAAAGAGATAAATTATATTTTGATTATTGGATAGCTCCTTTGCATATGAACGGTTTTCGCCTTTTCAACTTTACGTAAAAAAAATCAAAAACAGTTATCAGTCCAAATCTGTCCGATTTGAGCAATAAACATTGAATATTTGCGGAGACATTTTAGCTGAGCGCAAGAGAGACGTTGTCTAAAATTTAAATAAGAAAGACAAACAGTAGAGAAGAGAGCCAAAAAAAATATATGGAGAGCGAGAGAGAGAGAGAGAGAGGCCGACTCACTGCTTGTATATCTCCACAAAGAAAAAAACATCGTCTTGGTTTCTTGGCTTGCATGTAGGCGGTTCGGCCTTTAAAATTATGCGAAAATTGACTGGCACAGATTAAAAATGCCAATTAGATGAACGCCCTGGATACTTTTAGTAAGGATTTGATTTAGTGAATTTTAACCGTTGATGCCAGCAACAGCTACTCCATCTATATAGTTAAATGTTTTTTAGTAATGCTCTGCTAATTAAGGTTTATAATTTATAGAACAACTTGTTTTAAAGGTGTGTTTGTGTCTCTCTTTATATTTTTACGAAACGGGTTTTGGTACACAACGCAAAATCATACCGAATTTAAATCGCAAAATAGCTCGTTTTTATTTTGTCTGCAGCTTATAAAAAGCAAAAGTGTTGCCAGAGTCTTAAACAAAACCCGTTAGTCAGCAAAAAAAAAAGAAGTGAAAGAAAAATAAATCTTAGCTAAACAGAAAGAGACTACTGAATAAACGAGAATGAGATTGTGCTTTGTATTTGTCTGGCGCATAACTTTCACATATAAAAATGTCCCGTTTGATGCCACTGCGAATGACTACAAAATAAAAAGACCAAGAGAAATGATATTAGCTTCGCGGTAACTACAGTAAATCAGCAGAAGTGAATGCTGTTATGAAAGTTAAGAGCTTCTTCAGAGTAGACTGCTCTTAACAATTTCAAAGCACTTTTTCTTTGTTTTCACTTAACATATACACTTTTGACCTTTGCATACATATGTACATTACACTTTTCTGTACTCTGCTAGGATTTCTGTACACTCTTAATAAATAAATTTTTACACACACATATATGTATTTTTATTTTTCTCGAATCGTCTGCGTGGCTCAAAACATTTGAAATACAAAATGTATTTATCATTTAATTTCTTTCGTATTATTCGTTATTTCTTTTACTTAACCGTTGCCCGAGTTGTGTTGTTTTTGTTGTAGCTGTTGCATTAAACTTTTAGCCAACCATACACAAATACATGTTTGCATATGTATGCATGTACATGTACATGCATACGTATACGCATGCGCGCACGTACCGTTTATGAGAGCGAGCCCCAGACGTCGACGTGATATTTGCTTTCAGCCTTTTCTTTTATCCGCGCAAAGCTCTTTTCGAGTTCGTTGTCTTCGCCAAACTAAATTGAAGTCTTTCGTTTGTGCTTATTGGAAGTGGACGCAACTGTGGCTCTGGGCATGACTCTGATTGCTACTTCTTTAGCTGAAGCCGTTTGCAACTGGAAGTCAAAAATGAGCGTGGTGGATTGTTGAGTTTTTCTTGTTAGCTTGCTTTGCTCTTCGGTTCAGTTGGCTGTTGTCGTTGTAATGGCAATGTATGGCACACTTTAAGAAGTTTTTACTCTCTTATTTTCACTTTTTGTTTATCTCTTTTGCTAGCTAGGTTGTAAACATAATTCTTTCTATCCAGTGAATATAAGGTTTGTTGTTTGCTGCACAAATACATGTTTTTTGCGACAACTTTGTCGAGGTCATCTGGTTTCGTTTTCTTGTACCCTTTACCAATTAAGACAATGTGAAAGAGAATGATGAAGCTGTGCAAACCAATGTTATTGGCAAAATATATCCGAACGCAAATAATATATATTTATTATCCGAATGTTGACTGAGGATCAATTATCAAAAAATGTATATTGTAGTATCTTTTATAGAATATATGTATTATCAAGTTTATTTTACTTAATTAATATCGCATCCGCTACACCGTAGTTTTTTATTTTATTTTTTAGCGACGTTCGCCATTCTCTGCGATTGTCATGCCAATAATAAAACCTATATATGATGGACCAGGCACTTTCTTTATGATATCCATAAATTCAAGTAATACGACTTAAGTTTATAAGTAGTAAAATTAGCTCTCTTTGCGATGACATGTACTGAAGTATTTTCTGGTAACGTAATTCAGAATTGGGTAAGGAGCATCTAATAGTCGAGCATTTTCGAGAATAAGCTCAACATTGCTTGTTTCTCTCTTTGACGGCAACAAATTCAGTCTCTTATTAATCTCTGTTTTATTGGTAAATGCTACCTCTCCTCATGGGAAGCAGATAATCAAGCGATGCAATAGGAAAAGCCAGCTGTTGGAGCCTGCTAACGTAAAGCGAATGACCAGCGCCTGTTTAATAAATTATTTGTTTTAAAATAGATTAATAAGGAATAATAAAGAAAACAATTGAGGAAATATCGTCTCTAATGGGGGAGGATAATATATTAAAAAATATAATATATTAAAAAAAACAATTCCATTTCGATTTTATTTCTTCTTTCTAACGCCCAAAAGCTTCCAACTTATAGCGGAGAGCTGACAAACTTTTTAAAATACGTTTAAATACATTCGATTAATATCGATTGGAAATCATGAGAAAATTCGGTCACATTACATTCGGATTGTTACGGCTCGTTAATTAACTTTATTAAAAAGCCAGCTGTTAGCTTCAAATTAAGCTACAATTGAATTTTAATCGAATTGTATTTAAAAGTTTAATTCATGATACATAACAATTTCCTAGAAAAATGGCTGTTTCCCATTAGTACCAGTATAATTGTATTATTTAGATGTTAAGCGAATGCATTATAAATATACAGTGACAGTGAACGATAAAATGTAATCGAATTACCTATGTGATCTGGTTCTTTAGTTCAGTACAGTGAGTTTTTTGATCGAACTATATGAACGGTTCTTTATAACTCTGGCCACACTGCGTTAAAATTGTATGTCGCATTGTTCGGCTGTTGCTCGTGTAAAAATTATAGAAATTACACAAACGCACACACCGTAGCCATAAAAACATCTTTTAATGTGAGTAAAAGAACAAGGACGGAACAATGGGAGCCTGTGTATGTCGCATGAATCCCGACAATGAGACAATGAGTGTCTCCTCGGCGAGCGCTTCGCGTCCGGCCAGCGCAGGTGAGTTGCCTATCCACATCAACATCAATTTGCATCCATTATCAATGTGAAATGCTTTGTTATTGTATGCGTCACATAGGAATCGCTTTGGGGGGCGCTGCGCGCAAGAATCGTCCACTATGCCATGAGACCATTAAGTGGCGCTCGGACGTCCCGTTAACCGAAGGTCAACTGCGCTCCAAACGGGACGAGTTTTGGGACACTGCTCCGGCATTTGACGGGCGAAAAGAGATTTGGGATGCGCTTAGAGCTGCCACAAATGCAGCTGAATGTCTGGATTTTCAAATGGCCCAGGCCATATTAGATGGCGCTAATGTGTCCGTGCCCAATGGGTGAGTTTAACTAGGTGACTTCTATCAAATAAATCAATCCCCTCCGCTCCATCGCGGCTGCATTAAATACTAATTACTCTTGACGCCACCAACAAAAAATCAATAAAATGTGATTAAGTTGACCATATAACTCTATTGATGCAATCCCACAATACTTTGCATGCCTTCAGTTTATTAACTAACACTACAGAATTAAATATCAATCTAATTAAATTCGAAACATGGTGTGGAGAGTGAATTAAAAGAACCCAATTGTTTAGAAGACTGAATATTCAAATTCATTTTTTTTTTTTAAATTTGTATTTGTTTTGTGTACATTAAAAAGGAAAAAAGTATGTGACGACAACTTTTGGACTTAAGGTATACATAATCCATATTTGATTGACAGTCAAAAAATGCTGTTTTTAATTTGCTGGTACACATCGTATCTTAACATTTCACAGTTCAATCTTTTTAATTATGCTCTGCTGTTAATATAATTTGATCTAAAACAATGTTTGGTAACTTATTGGTGGCAATATATATATAATATCCTTCTCTTGCAGCTACCTCACAGAATGCTACGATGAGCTGGGTACACAGTACAAGGTGCCCATTTATTGTCTATCCTATCCCATTAACATTGTAAAGGAGGAGAATGGGCGCGACTCGCCAGCTGAATACTCAGAGCCCGTCGATGGCGGAACCGAAATCTTTCTGAAACTGCGCATATCATCGACCATGACTGATGTTAAACTGCCGGTATACTCAAAAGATACGGTGGGACAGTGCAAGAAAAAGTTGCAGGTGAGTGAGAACAAAACTATTTTATCGATAGAGCTTATAAATTATTATTATTATTATTATTTATTATTTTTAATCACGCAGTCGGTAGAGGGCGTCGATGCATGCTGCCAACGTTGGTTCTACAGCGGAAAGCTGCTAGGCGATAAAGTACCCATTGATGAGTGCAGCATACACCAGGGCTATGTGGTGCAGGTCATTGTTAATACAGAGCACTATAATCACGACAACAGCACGAGTATCGTTCATTTGTCGCTTGCGAGCTAGCAATACACCAACTCCATACTAGTCAACTTAGGCATCAACAGCAGCAATAAGCTTTGTGAAAAACGGCAATTGGCTAGCAGTGACAACAACAACAATTCCAAGCACTCCGGCAATAACACAAAGAGCTTTAATGTAAAGCACAAAGAACCAAAACAAAAACATCGACAACTAATGTATTGCATTTATCTAAAGCACACGCGAAATGCCAATAGTTATGTTTTGTTTTTATATCAGCTTGCCTTATTGTTGTTCTGGTTGTTGTTGTTGTATTGCTATTGCGAAACATACAATTCTGAGCAAATACAAAAAATTAATGAAAAATGCCTATAAATATAAAAATTAAACATAAATACATATATTTTTTTGATAATAATTATGTATGTTAACAAAATTAAGCAGTCGCTATAAAGAATAATTTGTATAAGCTGCTGTATTGAGTAGTAATATTCAAATATGCGCATGAAATTCACAATTAAAAATCAAATAAACAAATGTACATTTCTCATGAAATCAAAAACAAAACTAGAACTGCAAATTCAGAAGATAAACGTATAATAATAACAAATTGTTTATTAACTAATTATACGCAAACATTTGTATGTATTGTAAAAAAAATACTGTAGTATTTGGCTGTAATGAAAATCAAAGCAAACATTCGCTTAATGTGTCGAAATACTACATCAACTTTTGATACTGTACAAGAAAGCATAAATGTAAAAATGTTGGAACGCCGAGCACAAATTTAATGTAATAATCTTTAACAAAAACAAATGAAATTCCAAAAGAAATTGTTAAATTTAATTCTTGCTCAATGTAGTTAACACAATAGTATAAAGTGGTTGGACAAGGAAACGTTAATATCGGATAGAGTAACCCAAGTACCTTATAAATGTATATGATTTTTGCTTATAGTTTTAAAGCCATAACAGAAATACAATGAAGTGCTTATTTATTTAAAAAAAGATTCTAGTTTTGTATGATTTTCGTTTAAATTATTTATTGCAATATTGAAAAGCACTACAAATTGAGACCATGCGATATTAGATTGAGCAATCGCTGTTTAACGCAACAAATGGAATACAATAAATGTTAGCTTTTATAATTATTTAAAATATACTTTTGTCTGGAAATAGTAACGAACAATATAAACAGTTACTCCGCACCGGCATGTCTTTGCCATTTAATGTTTATGTGTACTATTTTTTATGCATTTTTTTTTTAAATTTTAATAACTGTAATATATAAAAAAAAAATAAAATGGAATTGCGAGTCAAGCATTCTTTATCCACGCGCATCCATTTTTTGCAATAGAGTCAGGAACGAAAAGGCTGTTGTAATAGTCTGTAAGACAAGGAAGATCGATAATAATATGAGAGGTATGTTAATATGTTATTTCAATATTGAAACACAGCACTTACAGATCTCAATCGGTCCACATTCAGATTGTATATTTTTCCAGCAGTCAGTCGAAAGGTTCGACGGGAATTTATCAAGAAAATAATATAATCGCTGCGCAACTGACGCAAATGCAGTTGCCAAGGACTTCGCAAGAGTGCATCTCCACATCGTTGACTATTCTGATACACAACATCAGCAAAGTAACAAATGATAAAGAGCTCATAGAGGACTAACAGCAGATACTGGCCCAATGACACCATGCGCATCAATGAATTGACCGTAGTGCTCTTTATTGAAACAAAAGCCACCAGGCACATAAGAAAAGTAACCTCGGCGATTTTGAACAACCAAATGGGATTATAGAAACTTTCCATTTTTTGCAGAATTGATATAATATAGTGATGTTGCTCAACACATCGCTTTAATGAGTGGTTGAATGCGGTGGGAAAGCTAGTAATTTTGTTTGGTTTTTGTTGCTGCATAAGTTTTTCCAGTGGAGTAGTAATTTCGTGGGAGTAGCAAAATTGATTTAACTCGACATCCGCCACAGATTGTGCTTTTCGGAGTTTACTGTGAAATCGATAAGGTAAAATTTATTGCATGATTTTGTATTGTCTAATATGTAAGGAAATAACCTTAGTTCGGCCTTATTGGCACCCATCTTCAAATAACTAGTAGCTAGAATATTTTTCAAGCTACAGGACAATAAATCATATTGGCCAGATATTACTATACCTAGAACCATATGAAATCCACTGGAAGAAGCAAAGGCGGCAGCCACTTGAATCTGTCCGACAGCCTGAAGAAAGAAAACCAATTCGTAGACAATCGGTTGCTGTCAAAAATAACAAAATAACAATATACAAGAGCTCCTTTTTTTGACTTTATTCCGACTTACGCTATAATTAAACGGATACCAACATGCTAAAGGCAGACTTCTGTCTCGGTAAACTATGGGCAGCATCAACCAGAATACGGTTCCCACATAGCAACAGTAGACATAACTTTTGATCCATAAATTAGACTGACGCAGGGCTCCTGTGACGGTCACATAGGTAAATCCGTGCGCTGAACGTATCTGATGCTTTTCATTGACAGAGCTAATTATCTCATTTAAAAGCTTGTGTCTGAATCGTCGGAAATATAACTTCATTGTAATGGTCCACAGATAGATCACCGTTTGTATTAGACAGTTGACAAGAAACTCTAGATCACCTTGGCCATAGTAAATGTAGATAGTATAGATAAATAATACGGCTATGTGCGAGCATACAAAGTAATTAAATATCTCGTAGATCCAATTCAACACGATTAGCACGAAATTAAGGCAGCTGCTTCGATTTCCCATTCGAAATGGATACATGCCAGCCACGCGCATCGTCGAGAGTATAAAGACGAACAGATCGCGGCGTTGCGACTCCTCCTCAGTTGGAATATCTGAGCATTTCATGCTGTTCTCTGATACTGCTATACTAATCGAATATTATTTGAATGTTCACGCTTTTAAATAGTCTGTGAATAGTTGTAATTATATTGTATTTATATATAAATTTTAAATTATTAGGTACAAGGCGCCCATTTGCTGTCAAAACTTTTTATTGAAATTATATGTATTGTTAATAATTTATAAGCCAAAAACTTTTTAATACTTTAATTGATATCAATGGTAAGTCCATAATTAAATTACCTTATTTCATTGCTGTACTTTCCGACTGAAAAGTAAAATATGGTAATTTATTTCACATATTTATGGGGGAAGGGCGGTAAAAATATAAATGTGCACGTCTTGTCCTATTATTTTGAATGGCAGTCAAACTGTCATATAGCCTAATCTTGTAGAAGAATCTAAACTTTTGTGTATTTTTGATGCATTCCTTAATTTGCTTTATTTTCTTTATTGTAATTACTGCAATTTTCAGCGATGTGAGACAACATGAGGTACATATATAGGAAATGAAGCGTAAAGCGAACAATATAATTGTGTATGGACTAAATAATTGATTGGTTAATGTTAAAAAAATGTAAGTACACATGAAAAACACTCTCAATATAAATGTAATCTCAATCTATGTTTAGTTGACGGAAGGTGCCCTCCATGCCAAACAGATCATCGCTTGTCTTTGGTGCGCCTGGGCGTAATGATTCATTCGCCTTTTTGTCCTCTTGCTCCTTGAACCACTCGGTATTATCAGCCAATTTCTGTTTCCACCACTGGTTGAGCTCAACAATTGGTCCCGCCTTGCCGCCATATTCATTGGGCAGCAAGTCACGTGGCACCACCTTGTAGAGACTCTCTACATCGTTGTGAAAGGTAATACGGCTGCGAATCTTCTCCTTGACGAAGGGCTTTACAAAGTTAAATATGGTGTCCACCAACGGGGAAATGTTGATCACATGCACCTCCTTCACCTTAACTGGATACGCCTCCTGTACGGCAATGAGAAACTTCTTCACCACCGTCGGCGAGAATTTAGCAAAATGTGATGCACTAGCTACAGCCGCATCCAAAATGAACACATCGCCGGCAATGCCCACGGACTCCTCCGCCAAGCGGACATCGCCAATCATCAGAGCCACCTTCATTGCATCCAGAATATGATGTGGCTGAAAATCGCAATCAATGCCGCGAATAAACGTAATGCGTCGTCCATTGGGCGTAATTCCCGGAAGTGTGGGGCAGTGACTGTTAAAAGGTAGGTAGGTATATTAGGTGGGATGATCGAATGTATGCTGTTAATTATAAATACACATAGTCCAGGACAATGTTCAGCTCCTCGCGATTTATGTCACGATTGGCAAAAAACTCGGGCACTGCATTCCGCATCGTATAGTACATATCCAGCTTCTTCTTCACCTTTTCTAGGCTGAATTTGCAACCCCGCAAGAAAGTTGTCAGCCGCATATCATCCATATCCTTAGGCAGATGTGGTTGGGTCTCCAGCCACTCACGAATCAGTTTAATATCACGCTCAATATCAGCTGGGTCCTCAGGTTCGCGCAACTCCTCGCGAATGCTTACTCGCTGTGCGGGTGTGGGATGTAGCATCATCATCTAATCCAATAAAGACAAGGAATACCAGATGAAATAATGCCAAATAGGCGCCTGGACGCAGGCTCAGGTAGAAAAAAATCTAAATGCATTTCGTTTATTTTAATAAAAGTTTTTGACTCTTTCAAGCTAAGCAACTTTCATTACATTGTCTGGTAAACTCATCAGACTCATTTGTTACTTGCCCAACCATTATTATTTTTTTTTGACGTATTATCTTCTATCTAACATTCATTTTAAGATTTTAATTAAGCTACTGTGAAATCTCTACCTGAAGTCACACGCGACTGCGTCGTGTCATTAACATGGCCAGACCCCTTATACGACTTAAAAATTGTCAAATGTAGCCCCTGCGATTGCTGTACACTGCCGTAGTTAGACCCGGGCCCAGTCATAGTACTGTCACGCCCACTTGCGTAAGGTGTTTTAGCTCGGCCCAAATCAACTGCGAAGCGACCTCAAAATAAAAACTGTTCATGGTTCACGTTTATTTGGCAATTTCAGTTGACTTTTGATACACTAGCGGCAATTTTAACAACAACCACAACAACAACAACATATGACTCCATAAAAGTAAGTACAAAACAAAAACACACTTTAAACAACAATAACAAATATGGTTTGAATAACCTTATGCAAATTCAAAACGTAGCAACAGCTTAAACTAAATTCAACGTTAATTGAGCCGGAAAAGCAATATTTAAGACTTTTACCTCAAGCCCTTGTATTTAAATGTATCTTTTGTAATTAAGATAGGGTCTTGGCTATGCCACAATTTGACCTCCCATCGGCTTTTTCTTTACATTATTATTGGTTGACTTTGGTTCATATACTCTTTGATTTTTTTGTGGCTTGGAAATGCGAAGATTTTAGCTTAAAACCTATTAACTAACATTAATCTGTGGGAGGTGGCTGACAAACTATTTAGAAAACGATTTGAGGGTTGGAATATATTTTATGTAAGGGATTGGCCATTAAGAAATACTTTGCTTATTTTATTTTTTTATAAATTTTAAATTTTTCTATTATTAACTGATGTGCTATTACTATAGTCTAGCAGCACTTCAGCGTGAGTATCGGGGGTTCATAGTATAATAAGTAGCTTTAAGGTAGCTTGGTTTAGATATTTATTTATGGTATTTATGTGGTATTCATACAGCAATTGTAATATTTTTTATATTTTGATTAACTTGAAACTAATTTTCCGCAAGGTGCAATAGGAAAAACATAACTCATTGAGGTCAGTTGTACGAAAAGCGAATGTAACATTTTGTGGTTAAGTAAAAAAAAAAAATAAATTGTTGCAAAAGCAAAACGAAAATTGCATATTTCCAAACCACGTGCTGTATGGTATTCTCTCAGCAGGAACCACATCAACCAACAGTCATGCAATGAACCTCAACAACAATTACTATCGGTTGCAAATTTGATTAACGTGGATGTATACCATTTATTGGATCTGTATGTGCTGCTTGGGTATTGTGAGGCAACTAGGCACACAATTCTCTATGTACACTCATGTGGCTATGTTGTTGTCGTTGTTGTTGTTTTTGTTGTTGTTGTTGTTGTTGTTGCCACTGCTGCTAATGGCCATTGCGTTTACTGCAAATGTTGCCTGCAACAACTTCAAATATTGCGAAAATCTTCGCGAAAACCAAATGTAAGGCGGTTAAAACAGAAACGGGTTTATTGCCTGGCTTTTGGTCTTTGGCTCCAACTGGTACTCCGTTTCTATCTCCCTCTGTCTTCTATATGCATATATGCCATTATTGTTATTACCTTAATGTTGCTTATGTTGTTCGTATTTGCTTTATAATTGTGCGCAAGTTACAGAGTTTTTTAGCTGAAGGGGATAAGGGAATGATTGATATATTTGCCAAGTTAAAAGTAGTATTGTAAGTACAACTTGGACAATGTGGAGTAAGGCTTGGCCATGTAACTAAACAAAGCCATACTTTGCGTATATTTTGTCAATTGTATTCATTTTTCATTTAAAATCTGTATTCAATCACTTTATTAAAAGTGGAAATTGCTTCAGAAACAACTTAACTAATTTTTCAGATTATTGTTCTCAATTATTCCTGTGTCACAATTGCCCATTGGCAATTTAAGACACTTTATAATTATATTTTTTTCTTCTTTGAGCACAATTGAACTGCACATAATTTGCACACATTTTCTTATTGTTGTTTCACTCATTTAAATTCCATGCTGCATTCAGAATGTGCGAATACATGACAAAGGTATGAAATGCAAATATATATTGGTATGTGGAATTTATATAGTATATCGGATAAAAGACCATGTTGATTTATTTATTCCTGAATAACCGGCTTTATGCAAAGTCGAAAGAGTGTTACAGCTCACCTTGATTGCGTTGTTAATTGGTTAGTCAGCTGGTAATCCTTTTTGGTGGCTTTGGTTTTAAGTATCCAATGGGCTACGTAGAAATGGAATATTAAACACACAAAACACGACCGAAGCGCTGAAGACGGTAACTAAATCTGATCGGTTTGAAACAAGTTGCAGCGCATATAAATACTTCCATGCGAGCAACGACGAAAACGAAAAAGCCAGCTGACGAACGACCACGACGACGATTGCAATAGCAACAACATGAGCAGAAGAAAACCGAAAGCCGTTAAACAGATCATGCCAAGAAAATCGGTCAAAGAGAAAAATCTGCACGAACCAGCAACTGTCTGCATCTGCGTATGTCTAAGCGGCATGGCATTGAGGGGAGCGCAAGGCTCGGAGGCACGAAAGCTCTGCTGCCATTTGCGCAAGAAAAGTTCAATGAGCGCACATCGGCCACAGACCCGCCACGCTCCACTGCCAGCCAGCCGTACAGACGAGCTGCAGTAACACAACGGCCAGCCCAAAAATGTTGTCAACCAGGCTTAGCCAAGTTCCGAACCGTGGAGTGGTAGTAGCTAGCCAAGTTTGTGTCTTCAGTCTTTTATTTTTGTTCTTTGAAAAGCATGGTGCTATACATATGCGCTGCCCCGCCCTTTGCAGGTTATTCCGCCTATCAGTCATGGTAAAAACTGCTGCGTGCAAGTTGTAAAAATATATATATAATTTTATACTTTCCAAGTGTTTCCACTAAAGAAAAATAATAGTAATATCTTATGGCCGCCATGTGAGCTATGACGAAAACTGTGCGGCAGACAAAATGTGTAGCTAAATCGTTGCCAATCGGCGAATATAATTGAAACGCATTGGCGTGCACATTGGATTTCAAATCAAATAAGTTTTGCCATAATTATTTCATTTATTTTTTTTTTCGACATTTTTCAATTAAGCAATTTAACCAAAGCAGTCTGTAATATTGTCTACAAAAATACTCTACTATTCGGTTTTTACTAACTACATAAGAGTCGTTGAACTTGTGTCAGTGCCAGGAGTGTTTCCTCATTTTCATTTAAATGAAAAATATTTTCCATAATGAACGCCGGTCATAACTTTGCCACGGATTGCGTTTAAGCTTCATTTTGTTTTTATTGTTCCACGCGATGATTGCTTACTTACTTCGAACTCTTAACAAGGGTTTTCATAAATTTTACTTTAAAGTACTGAAGGTTACGCTTAAGCTAAAATTGTGTTTATTGAGCATTTTACTGCTCTTTTTTTTTAGCAAATCCAGTTCTAAACAACTTTTATTATGCTATGCTCACAGATATATAAGGTAATCATCATAATTTAAATTTTTAAGCTATGGTTAAGCTTAAGCTTTCGCCGTGCATTTATGTAATTTATTCAGTATCTTTGGTTTGGGGCTAATAAATGTTGCCAACAGTAAAACCAACAATTTTATACTGTACATGTTATTTTGGCAGTTTGTTAAACTATTCAAAGGAATTTACGAAATAGCCTAAAAAATGAAGATACAATAACAAATCGAGTTAAACCAAAAAAGTCTTGCATTAATAAGAAATTAATGACTCAAAAATGTTGCCCTTTACTGCTTTCTTCCTCACCTGCCTACAATTGAAGTCCAACAACAAGTACAATAACAAAGAGAAGAAAAGTAATTAAACAGTAGACTAATAAATTAAGCAGCTGCTATCCATGTGTGTTGTTGCATCTCGCACAAGTCAAGAAACTTTCATTGCCAGACGAAAGTCTGTGCCATAAAGAAATTAACAGCCCGCACTCATGTAAGCAGAAGAGGAAAACGAGAAGGAAATATAAAGAAAAAGAAGAAGAAGGTAACTTGTTGTTGCAAGCTCAAACACACAAATAAGCAGATATTTCGTGTTTCCTGTTTTAGTGTCAGGCAATTAAATCCGTTAGAAGACTTTAAATTCCAGCCCCCCCCCCCCCCCCCCCCCCCCCCCCACTAACTGGACCCAAAGTACGATGTATGACCGTACACTCACAGCCGTGGCCGCATTTAAGTAAAGTGCGAGTTGTGTAGCGTTGCTTGGAGTTCAGCTCGGTTCAGTTCAGTTGCAGTTGGAGCTGGTGCCTGTGTTGGGCAATTCGAGAAATCATAAACGCGCGCTTTCAAAATGTGTGTGTGTGTC
The DNA here is from genome assembly GCF_030788295.1 of Drosophila virilis. Taxonomy (NCBI): domain Eukaryota; kingdom Metazoa; phylum Arthropoda; class Insecta; order Diptera; family Drosophilidae; genus Drosophila; species Drosophila virilis. The sequence goes on from NC_091544.1 coordinate 33,800,496, forward strand.
TGTGTGATTTTTTTAAATTACATTTTTGCCACATTTCGTTCAAAACTCTCAACACACTTTAATTGCCAACTTCAATTGTTGTTGCAGTTACTGACTAAACTAACAGCTGCCTTTGTTAGCTCTTAATATGGCTGCCAAAAAAAATTTTAAAAAATATGAGAAATGGCAGACTAGAAATCGCTATTAATAATTTATATTCAATTAAGCGAGATTTGCTCATCTGTCCAGCTAAAATTATTGGAATGCAGCGAAGCGTGCAGTGGGCGAGAATAATGTTGGTCGGAGGGTGTGGTGCATAGGTTGATGATCTGATGATCTTAAAGTATAGCCTGGAAAAGGGGATTAGGAGCTGCTTTAATAAAGCTATTATCCAGAAATTATTATTATATATGTTTTTTATTAAAGATACTACTTACCTAAGTTGCAAAAGCTTATTATACCCTGAAACAAAGACAATATAAACAAATGTATGGGCGTTACTCATCTTAGTGTTTATACTGTCTTTGCCTGAACCCATTAAAAATGGGTATAAGGGTATATTGTATTTGTGCAAAATCCAAATGTATGTAACAGGCAGAAGGAAGCATCTCCCACCCCATAAAGTATATATGTTCTTGATCAGCACCAATAGCCAAGTCGATCTAGCCATGTCCGTCTGTCTGTCTGTCCGTCTGTCCGTGTGTATGAACGCAAGGATCTCAGAACCTATAAGAGCTAGAGACTTGAAATTTTAGATGTAGGTGCTCCTAGTGCCTGCGCAGATCGAGTTTGTTTCCGATAATCGACAACTTACTCCTTTTTTCGACAAAAATTTTGGTAAATAGTAGGAGCTAGCGTCACTAAACTTGACATATAGCTTCTAAAATAGGATATATATATGCATTTGATGTTGGACTAAAAAGGGTTCAGTGTATTATCTAGTCGGGAGCTCCCGACTAGAACCCCTTACTTGTTTTCTGTTTTACGTTTTGTTGCATTTATTCGAGTTTGTACTACACATTTATTTGTTGTTCGCAGTAATGAGCAAAACACTACACTTATTGATAATATTGAAAAGAATTAATAAGAAAAATGTGCTTAATTTGTAGTAGAAAACTTGTAGTTGTTGCTTATATTAGATAACAAGTACATAATTTGCGGGAAATGTTATTGCTGGCTCTGCGGCTATCGTTAGGTATAAAGTTTGACACAATTTGTTGACACGGACAACAAGCAATAGAATTGATCAACCTTAAGGTGGACACAGTTGTTGTTAAGACTGTGAACACAACTCATTTAAGTTGTACCAGCACCATAAAGTAAGTGACAACAGCACCGAGCACCTGAAAGAGTTTGAAATTATAAATGGCTTGCATGAGGATAACCAATACTTACCGAGGCAAACAAATCCAGCGACACAGTAAAGAACTTTGCCCCCGATATGCTCATTGCCTTTTGGCATTGCTGGCAAACAATCTGCACAAAAGTCTTGGCTTCCTCAGAGCCATCATACCAATGACAGGAGTAGGCAGCCTCCATGACAGACGAGCTCTGTGTATGGCATATCGAGTTAGTGCAAGAATTTTTCTAAAAATATGTTCGCTCACCTCCTCAATCAGACGGTTGCCGAAAATGCAAAAGTGAAATACCTGCGCTAGTGCATAACCCAAATATCCAATTACCGTAAAGGCATAGACATTAACACCATTGATTTTAGTTGCCTGATAAGCCAGCAGAGTGAGCATAATTGTCGAAACAAGCATATGTAAGAGCAGAGCAGCGCCGTAGGTATCCCCAATGGCAGCCACCAACCTAAAGCCATAGATTGTATAAGAAGGGTCAGCAATTGTGATAAAAATGTAATTGACTCATAACGCGAAAGAAGGGCTATCTTCGGCACACCGAAGATTTAATACACTTGCAGTGCTTAGCCCGTATCTAAGAAGCACAAGCAAAATGGGTAATACCCAATATGGTTAAGATATCTTGAAAAAAAGAAAGTTTTTTATGCAAATTAATTTTAGACATTTCGCTCGTATGGAAGCTATTTGATATAGTATTCCGATGTATATAAGATTTTACATAAATGCCGGTAACATGATATAAATGGCGAGGTTGGTCAAGATATCTTGAAAAACAAAAAAGTTTTGAATACAATTTTATTTTCTTAAAGACAGACGGACATGGCTATATCGAGTCGACTGTTGATACTGTTCATATATATATACTTTATGGGGTCGGAGAATGCACACACACACACATATTGTGCCCTAGCTTTCTTGTTGTTTAATTTTCGTGTTAAACACAAACTGTATTTGAGTTTTAGCTCACCGGACGACGTGCTTGTGACGCTCCACCCAATACTTGATAGCACTGCGAACCATCATTTCCTGTTTCTTGGTGAGTCCATTAGGATTATTGGCCATGTTGCCGTTGCCGTTGGCGCCGGCGTTGAAGGACTGGAGCGTGGATGGCGCTCTGAACTGTGCTCCCCAATCTGCTTTAGTACTGTATATTCCTGTCATGTCCAAGTCAGTGACTGGTTCCTTCTCTGAAATTTAATTTGAGCTTAATATTCAATTAGTTAACTTAGGCCAAATACACACCCTCGTTGTGTATCAGCTCCGACTTGGAGTTCGCTGACAGTGATCTGAACAGCGCCGCCGAGTTGGGTCTGTATGTGTCCAGTGAAGCGGAAAGTTCCATTAATGGTTTCATGATGCCTTTAAGATGCTGTAATTGTTCGCAGGCAAAAATTAACCAGGAGCAAAACATAACATCGCACAAATTAGAGTGCACCATTGAGAAAAGCACATAATAAACCTGAAGTGCAAAGCTAATCATATAGAACATGCCATGGCTGGCATCCCACGGATAGAAAGCTTTAATTGGCAGCCTAGGTATCTCGACGGTTATACTCGAATTTGTCTCCTTATCAAGCGCCAACTTAACACTATCGCCAAAGAACGTAATCGTTGTCCAGGCCGTGGCCGAGGCGAACGTTGTTAGCATTACCAGAAAGAAGAGCTTGCGCATTTTGGCCAAAGCTATCGAGTGATAACGAGCATCTGATTCGGCAAACAGGGGATGTGTGTTGGCCTGATTCCAAATGTTTAAAGTTCTGGATCAGGATCAAAATAAAAGAAAAACTTAAGCCCCCTTCCAATAAGTAGTGTGCCTGCTCACCTGTAAAAGTTCTTTTGATTTACAGCTAGATAGACGAACTTAACAATGCAATGCGTAAAAAACAACGTGGTTATCGTGTTTCCGCACAACTCATTAACCTCGTCCGCATTCAACGCTAGATTAGCCAGGATAAATCCTATCTGCATTACTAGCACCACCATATGTACTGACGAGTAAATCCTCTTCATAAAGGTGCTGCCTCCAGTAAAGTTGTGCATAAACAGTCCAGAATATCTCATAGCCCGTATATTGGGCATTAAATCGGCAACTAAGCCCGTATACTTGCTGGGCTGCATTGTTGTAGCCATCTGCTCTCAGAATAGATTTCGTCTTATGTCCTATATCCATTTAATGAAAAGAAGTTATATTAAAACTGAACAAATGTAAAAAGGGCTGTTTTTAACAACATGCCAATTTTTGACTGATTTAAATTTTAAATTAATATTTAAATTAATATTATAAGAAATATTTTGCACTAAAATTGAAAAATTGATTTTAAGCATTTTAAATAAATTGTTGAAAAAAAAAAAATAAAATTCCTTAAAGGCGCGTTCAATAATTACCAATTAATGTGAAAAATTGCAATTATTTTTTTTATGGACTCGCAACTTGCCTCCTTGGAGTCTTCGATGGTAATGAAAACAGAAATCTTACAGCGTTGAAAGTTCTGCTGGATAACCGTATTAGCACGGCTGTCATCCACTTATTGGTAAAACCTATATGAAAGCTCGATTACATTTAATTTCTTTACATAGACGGACGTGTACTTTGAAAACAAAATTCACACGCTACGCCCACTAAAAAGATCCTTTTCATGGGCCAAGTACATAAAGCAAGGACACGTCTGCTCTACGCTATTCAGGTAAATTGAAATCATTGGCCCGTTCTGTTTCGTCCCTGGCAGCTTGACCGTCCGTGCATGTTAATGAAAATATATACGGCCTATCTACATTATGTACTTATAGTGCGCCGGCTGTAGAATTCCCACAATTAAATCGAACACTATAAAGTTTAACCCTCCCCCCTCCCAATGTGCAACTGTAAACCGTGGTATTGGCTTAATTTGTTGTTAGCCCGACCATCTGTGATATCCATATTTTAAGACTATCGATTGTTTACAAACACATTGCTACCTTATGCAACAACCTGCTTCCGCTGACTGAATTTATACAAATATTGGTTCGATTTGATTTAAAATATTTCAGTACCTAGGGACAGCACTTGAACGCAATATTTATTCATATTATTATTATTCGTATTATATTTAATCTCCACTTATAAAATTATTGCAGCAACGAAGCTAAAATATTAAGTACTTAGACGAGGTTTTTGCAAATTCCACCGTAAATTATGGAAAAATTGATAAAGGCGTCTTTATGGAACTTATTTTTTAATATCCGATTGGCCTCAAACTTATTACACCGTTGCAGAGGGTATTATAATTTTGTCGTGAAATGTGTAACACATGGAAGAAGTCATCTCCGACCCCATAAAGTATATATATTCTTGATTAGCATCAACAGCCGAGTCGATATAGCCAGGTTCGTCTGTCCGTCTGACTGTTTCTATGCGAACTAGTCTCTCAGTTTTAAAGCTATCTTAATGAAACTTTGCAGAAGTCCCTCTGTCTGCACGCAGCACATAAGTCCAAATCAGCTCGATCGGACCACTATATCATATAGCTGCCATAGGAACGATCGGTGGAAAATTAAGTTGTTGTATGAAAAAACATTTTGTTTTTCAAGATATCTTGACCAAACTCGGCATTTATTAGTTTTACTATACTCCCCATATATAGGCAAAATCCTATTAAGATCGGTACACTATATCATAAAGCTGTCATAGGATCGACCGGTGGAAAATTAAGTTGTTGTATGGAAAACTTTTTTGTCATTCGAGATATTTTGATTAAGCACGGCATTTAAAGATTTCACTATGCTCCCTTAATTTTTGCAAAATCTTATTTACATCAGACTACTATATCATATATCTGCCATAGAAACGATCGGTCGAAAACTAGGTTTTTGATTAAAAACGTTTTTTGTTTATCAAGATATCTTGTCCAAGCTCGGCATGAACTATGAAAAGGTTGGGTCTGCAAGGGTATTAGATCTTCGGCGTGACTAAAATCAAATTTATTTGAGAGGTGTCGAAAAATGAATTCCGCCTAATAATTTATTCATATTGGAATAGGCGGATGGAGGCGATGTCGGAAACGGCCGCAACTTTAAGAGAAGGTGTCTTTAATATTGTGGGAGACAGATTCCACTATGGTGGAATCGGTGGATATAGCTTTGGCGGAGGAGGCGGCATCAAACTGGTATGTCTACCACCAACATAACTGTTTTTATTATAATATATAAAATAAAACCAACAACTGTTACAATTGTAGGTATTCTTCCTTACTATTTATATCATTTGAAAAATTAGCATTCAATATCAGAATCTACTAGAGCAATTCGGCCAATTTATGGCGCCACACGCGCACTATATGCTAGCACATTAATTTGTCTGCTGGCGTAACGATAAAAATTGATAAGGCCCAAGCAAATGTCTTACGAAAACCAACAACAATAACCAACCTATTGCAAATACATATATTTTAGAGATTCCGAAAAAATGTTGACATTGTTATAAGAAATGTAGGTTTGAGATAAAAAACAATGCGAACAACAGAAATGGCTGAAAAAATGTAAACTTATCATTACTTATTTCGCAGCGCTGAAAAAGATTTCTAAAAACACAACACGAAAAAAATAAAATAATAAATAATAATACATTTTTGCTGTGTTGTTGCGTGTGCACACTTGTGCCTGTCATTTACTTTGTTGTCTGTCTGACAGTCTGAACGGATGTGGAGGAAATACCTTCATGGCTCCACGCCGAGACTGTGTCAAAAGTTTAGCATTAGATTTATATGCCATTTGTTATTGATGTTGTTGTTGCTGCTGCTCTGCCCAGCATAAATCGACGCTGTGTATATGTGTGTGTGTGTGTGCTATGTGGGTGTGTAAGCAGGTCAATGCTTTTACCAAACACTTGTCCATATTAAAGAAGAAATGCTCCTGGTCTGGTATCCCAGCATATGTAGCATACATATTGTCTCTGTGTCTGTCGTCTGCTTACATGGGTACAAGTGTGTGATTGTATGTTTCTTGCCTGCCACAAAATTGTCAACGCGCAAACTAAACGAGTTTTGCCTGCGGTTGCCTAAATAAGTAGATTATGGCTATTGTAGGGAATAGTTACGGTTGCTGTTGCCAGTTTCAGTTTCGAAGTTGTTCTGATGATTAGTGCGCATGTCAACAAACGGCAAAATGAGACAATGTTGACGAGGAGAGATAGGAACACCGTAGAGAAGGCAGAGAGAAAGAGAGAGAGAGAGAGAGTGTGTGTGTGTGCGTGTGTGTGAGGAATTGACAGAGCGAAAGATATAAGAGTAGTGCACAAGGGAACATTTAGAAGACATGAATGGTGCCAGATGGTTGTACGTTATATAAGTCTAGCGCAATCGCAGTACAACAACCACTTACAACTTAGTAAAATAGACTTATATTTAAAATAGATATTATTTTAATTATTATTTTTTTTTTAAATAGGCGCCTATTGCGTTTCCAAATTTCCTCAGTCTTCTTTTAAAACGTTTTTAATCTGGTGTTACAGGCAAACTATCAAATTACTTAAGAAGCAACTATTTTGCTACGAAATTTGATTCAATGAACTATGATAAAAATCTAACTCTATAGTGAACTATCTGGCAACTTCCGTAGACACTAAACTGGGTAACGCAAAACTCAAAATAAAACACAACATATGCAACAAGGGTCAGACTCTCGCATTCCTGCTCTCTTTATCAGAATCTCTCAATGTCTTCTTCTTGATTTGCCCAAAGAGAAGTGAGGTGCAGCAAAAACAACAAGAACGAGCAGCAGTGACTGTTATAAGATCTCTGTGTTTAAAATCACTTCGATTCGAAGCCAGTCAAAAATGGTCCATCGGCGCGACATGAACCGTCAGCAGCATCCGCAGCCGCAGCCCTGTTATCCTCAGTAACCGAACTCGCAAAACGTGTGCGTATGTGTAAGTGTGTTCTGTTCATGTCTATGTCTGTATATATATATATATATATATATATATATACGTTGCCAGCAAAATCAGACCAAATGTCCTACGGCAAAGTAAGGGCCCCAACATGTTCTTGTCGCTGGTGCTGCCCATGGCTAGTGTTGAAAGCGCGCAAGAAAAAAGTTGTAGTACAAATAAAAAGTTTTGCTACTAAAAATATTGATACAAAAAATCATTTCCCATTATGAATATACTCGCACAATATCATATCAAAGAAATAAATATAAAATTAGCCCAGAAAGCCTAGTAGAGGCATTTGTTTCTGTATGTGTTTGTGTGCCTGTATGTGTATGTGTGGAAATGAAGCCTGTATAGGTGTGTTTGTGCACGGATTTATGCAGCGTTAGTTACATAAGGTATCATCATTATCAGCAGCTACAAAATCAACTTCCTTCGTTTCAATGACGCCTATGGTCGCGCGTAAATTACGATTATGTGCCCTTTGACTGTGCATGTAACAGCGGGGACGTAACACCCGCATCGGCAGCAATTAAAATAGCATTAGTGAAACACACCAACAACAATGATAATAGCAAACGTTACCCCAGGCTAAAATCTTTCGATATAATGCATATGCACTGAAGATATGCCCCCAAATGTCCCTGATGCTTGATGTATAGCTTTTGATTTTATTGCGATACATAAAGCACATTAAATTAATGTTGGGACTACAATATAGAATAGATAGATTGGGCCCTGTGAAGAGTTTAAATACCAGAAAAAACTACCCTAATCAGTATGCCATCTTAAAGATTGCTCAGACACGGCATGCGCAGCAAAGAAATCGAAATCCAAGCCGGAAGAGAAAAACAAATAGAAATTTTATTTGAAGTAAACATGTATTTATTACCAAATTTTTTTTTTTTTTTTTGTTTTGGGCGACAGCAAAATGGGTGCTTAGACACACCATCTTGTTGTCACACCCGTATTCGCGGCGGTTTTTGGATGTCGGCACATTGTATAATCCTATAGAACGCAAACAAAAAGGTCGCCTTTGAAAGATACTCGTGTGACAGCAACAATAACAAAACCAAGGCATGATAGCTTTGACCCTTTAGCCAATTACCGTACCTTTCCTACCAGGTGACAACAGCGTTGTTGTCACGTTTTCAGTTATTCAAACATGGATATTTTGCTGTTGTCAAAATAAAAAGAGCGCCACCAGAAGAAGAAGCAATAATCCCCAATAAGCAACATACCGACAAGACAAGAACACAACACAAAAATATTTCCGTTAAATAAACGACAACAAAACAACAACAATCAAATGCATAATTATGATGGATTACCTGTTTTGTTCCAAAGGAGCATCTGCATATGTGCGGAACTTTAAATGCAAGTTACAATTGCATTAACATAAAAGGTTGGTTAATGTCGATCAAATTTTTAAAATTGTTTTTCTATTCATACTTATACCTATTGTGTAGACTAAGTTGGTTATGTTTTTTATTAATTACTGAATGCAACGCAAAGTATTGATACTTTCCCATATAACTGTTATTGAACTAAACAGATATTTGATATTTTTTTATCTTAAAAAATCACAAAAAATAATTAAGAAAATGTCGAAATCAGGACAACGCAATTTACAAGTGAGGATTATAAGTAGTTGTTCAAAACTTTCAAAATATTTATAACCGCATATGCACTTGCATGGCCAAAATTGTGCATACGCCCCGTAAACAAAGTATCAAAATGAAGTAAGACAGTAAGAAGATGAAACATATTAGATTCATCTTGTTACTGTCTTACTTCACTGAAATACTTTGTATACGGTGCGTATGCACAATTTTGGCCATGCATTTACTTAGTTTTATCAGCTCTTACACAACTAAATGATACACTGACCTCTAAGCGTCCAACACTGACGACATGTTTGTAGCTGGAATTTCCCATTAAGAATAGCTTAACAATAGTCCACCCTTACCATTATCCCTTGTATATAATTCAATTTTTACAAATTTTGCTTTTATTATGGCTGACGTCGCACTAGTTGCTTGGAAATTATTGACTTTTAGTTGTGACATTTTCTACATCGTTATTTTTCTTTAGAAAAATCTGAGGCCTCGTTTATACTTGTTCATTGCAACTACTTACCAAGACTCTTAAATGTTTAATTTATTCTCATATATAATTAGAGACACGTCAATACCTAGAAATACTTATCAATTAAACAATCTGAATATTTCATTCAATCGACTTTGAAATACATTAATAATACAACCTGTACAAACTTACAACTGACAAGAATAAATGTTAATTTAAAAAATCGGTAACAATCGGCATATCGCTAAGCAGAAACCCAAGTAACCCTTCCGTCATGACAGTGTAAGCAATCAACAATAAGAAAAGAAGAAGCTTTCAGAAGTAGATGCCACACTACCTTCTTCTGTTCCTGGATTATAATATTTATATCAGTATTTGGTTTGCAATTATGATAAAACGTTCAATAAGTTAGTCAAGCATTGTCTCGTCCTTACGCTTATTGTGTTGACTGGCAGGGCATTGAATAGTTTGAATTTTAAGCCCCTTGAAATGTAAGTATTAACAGGACTGGCAAATATTTGTTTAATTAGCATATACCCAATAATACATAATTGAATAGAGTGGCGAAAGTATGAATCTGAAATATATATCTTATTAAAACTTTCATTAATTAATCAATATTATTAGTTCTCTTTCCCAATGATTCTATCTATCATTATATTATTAGACTGTTACAATCCAAGCTTCTTACACACTGCCTGATGCTGCTTTATATATACATTTGGTTTTTCTGGTATATAAAGCGGCGAGTAAACATACCGGCACAATGTCATCTCTTGGGACAAACTAAAAAAAAAAAGGCTGGCAACTCAATTCCCACTGCAGCCACGCTCACACTCAAGCCCAAGTCAACATTAGCGACATTAGCAGCATGGCGTATACCCAATTTATGCGAATTTAAAAGCCTTAAGCTTTGTTCTGACACATTAATTATACGCCCCATATAACGTACAGCGCGACCGCTGCTGGCTATTGACTCTCGTTTATAGGTATTTCAATCTTATCGCTGCTTTTCTTATTTGCATTACCTGCTGGAAAGCCAATTGCCAAGCCAATCAAAAACCATGAACACAGATCATCCCTCTCAGTAGTGCTTGTTGTCGTTGTGTAAAAGATGCCCAGAAAAGTATGCAATGCAAAATATGTTAGCTTCATAAATGGCTGACTTCGATGACTTATAATGGTTGACTAAAAATAAAGTTAGATGCTGCTTGACCAACCAGCCAACCAGTTGTTTACCAGTAAACTTAAATACTATTTTACTTATACATATATTTATATAATTAACCAATATAAAAATAAATTGCATCCAGCTTATTAGCTGTACTGGCTCTTAAAATATGGACCTGAGCATGTCCCCTTACTTTAATTATTAACAAATTATACATTTTTAAAATTAATTTCAAATGCTTTATCGAAAACCAAAATTAAATGGAGACCCAAAATTGTTATTCTCCAACGCACTGTAGTGAGTGAATGTGCTCAGCTGCTGCCATTAGGCATGCATCAGCACGCGGCAATTTTGCGGATCTTATATGTGCTATTTGAGGGATTTGGTTTCGGTTCCCAAGACTCTGCTCAGCCAGGCGCAAGCACAAAGACATAGGAACGAAGCGTGTGGGCGGCAGTCGTGTTACCAGGATGCTATTTTTAGATAAATACGCACTCACCCACATGAAGAGAGGTCGGTAAAATCGCTTCGGGGCTGAAAATAGTTAAGTCGCCATTTGTGTGTATGAGTGTATCTTGCATACGTACATATGTGGATTTGTGTGTGGAGAGTGTATGCTCCATTCCATATTATTGCAGCGTGACTAAGCATGCTACTTTGCCATTGCCTTGCCTTGGCTGACCTCCATTCCTCATATATGTCAACGCTTGTAATTAACCCTTTAGCCAACATGCTTTGCCAATTATAATTGTGCTTCATGGTTCCCCCGTTTGCATACGGATTATCTATACTGAACTCTTCATTGTGCTATTTGTCACTTTTCTGATTGTTCATTCGTTTCAATCGAATGAAATTGGCCCTGTCAAATCGAAGTTGTTTTATTAATATTTTATAACATAGCGAAATATATAGCATATTAAAACTGAACTTATATTAAACCAAGTTGTAATCCAGAGATAGCCCATTCCTTATCAAAGTGAACCAGTTTAAATTAGTTTTGAATACAAAAGCTATTGATTTTTTGTTTGATAAGGCTTAGCCCCTCTCTCGTTAATAAGCTAAAAGGTTCACGGTTTAGTGTGGTTGGAACAATTATGCCATAGGGAATTGATTTGAAGAACAAAGGATATACACTCCCACACTTACACCTCTATAAACATTCTTACAAACACATAAAAATGATAAATGCATGCCAAATATAGTTATGGTGCAGTCAATTAACGGATAACGCATCGTTCTACCAGGTGCTCCGATTACTGTTTCTGTCGCTTTTGCTCGTGGTGGCGTTTTTTTTTGACAAGACGACGCGAATCCGATTTCTGCACCTCTTCCACATCCTCCTCTTGATTTCGATCTTTACCACGCTGCTGTGGCATTATGCGTTTATTATGCGCCATCTCCAAATTAATGTCCACCCAATCGTAGAGATAGTCATAGAGCAGAAAATGATTTCGGAACAACACCTTAAATAACTGTCGCAAATAAACGTAGTCCGGCTGCTCGGTAAAGTGTAGGCTGCGACAGTACTTCATATACAAGTAGAATTCGGTGGGTACTCCCGAACATAATATATTTAATGGCAGCGTTGACTTGCTCTCGGCAATTCTCTCGTACTTTTGTATTCGTGTCGCGGCATTGATGCCCTGCCAAGGAAGGCGACCACGCAAAAAGTAGAGCAGCAGATAGCCCACGGACTCCAAGTCATCACGACGTCCCTGCTCTGCATAATGGGCATGTACCGAGGCGTATCGAGCTGTACCTATGAGCTCATGACGCTCATAGTAGTTGATATGTGTACGGGTGCTGGGACGATAGTATTTTTTGGCCAAACCAAAGTCAATCATGAAAACACGAGTTCGCTGACTGCCTAAACCCATTAGAAAGTTTTCTGGCTTGATATCTCGATGCAACAGACAGTTCATATGCAGGTACTCCACACGAGCCAGTATTTGATCCGCCAGCATCAGTGTCGTCTTTAAGCTAAAGTTTCGCGCACAAAAGTTTAGCAGATCCTCTAAGGTAGGACCTAATAAATCTAGAACCAGCACATTATATATGCCCTCGGTGCCGAAATAACGAATATGCGGAAAGCCAACGCCACCTCGAAGTATATTGTATATTTTTGCTTCGCGCGGCAGCTGTGGGTACTTGACGGAACTGCTTTCTAGTTTTACAGCCACCTCCTCTCCGCACTGAAGACCAGAGGCACGGTATAGCTCCCCAAAGGATCCACTGCCTATTGGACTCAACAGACGATACTTGCCACCAACAATAATGTCCCGTAGACCACTTCGTTTAGTGGACCCCAATGGCTTATGGGGTTTCACCTGCGGCTGTAGCTGCTGACATTGAACGTGTAGGTATCGATTTTGATGTCCAAGTTGCCAACATTGATTTTCATTTGGATATCTTACTTGTGCCATCCTCTCGTGCTCGGATCGGTGTTCGCTGAAGGTTAAAGAAATGTATTTAAAGTGTCGCTAGGCATGACTAGCATGACTTGTGTGGGAATATATTCTGTCAATATTACAAAAAAGTAATACAATGCAATAAAACCATAAAGTCAAGGATATACTGTGTGTACATGTTGTGCGAAGATAAAATAATCAAAATGTCAGTAAGAATAAGAAAAAAACACCTTTAATTTCTAACCTACACGTAGTCCACGCTAACACGGCTAAACTTATAGATGTAGATATGTATCTATGATGCATAGATGTGCACATTTACAAACAAGAAAATATAAAAACTACATAAGCCGCATCTACATAAACTTCAGCTTTGCTTATATATTCATATGTGGCTGATTGGACAAGCGCTTGCCCTTGTATACTTTCATAAACTATTTTAATAGACGTCATTTTTTTCCTACCAATTAAAACTTATAGAGTTGAAAAAGTTTGAAGTTTTGCGGCGCGGGGATATTTTGCCAATTGACCTAGGCAGGTTTCAGTTTTTTATAAACAATCATAAACAACAAAAATTATATTTAATAGCATTATTCACTTCTCTATGTATAAACAGCTTGCACTCTGTTCCAAATCATGATATATATATGTATATATATTTTTGTTTTTCTTATCATCACAATAAATGTTAAAACTGTTTATTTTTTATTTAAAGTATATTTATTCACTTCTCAAAACTATCGCATATAGAACAAAATTATAATTGTAATTTTTTTATTTAAATTAATAAACGATAAATACATATATTTTTCGGAAAGGTTTTGGAAAACAACTCAAGCTATGCATTCTCTATCCGTCGAACTATAGAATCGGTAATTAAACTTTACAATAAATAAGGCATCAATCAAACTGGCGTCGTTAAAGGGAAATAACGACCATACTTGCAATTACAATAATTATATAATGTGGAGTAGTACAATATCACCAACAAATTCTAAGAAGCTATTGATCGGTAGTATACGAAGCGTTGATTATGTCGGTGATAGTGCGAAAACAGCAGCAGCCAATAATAAGACAGCAGCAACAGGAGCAGCTACAAAAGGATCAGCGACAAAATCACAACAAAAACCAACAACAGCAACCACCATTCCAGCGAATACAACAAAAATCTCAATTGAAATGGAGATACATATACAAAATAAGTGCATTTCGGCATAGCGTATCACTCTGGAGGGTGGTGGAGAGCCGCCATGGCTGCAGGGCCCCCTTAAAGCAGCATTTTTGGGGGCTACTGGCGTCGGCAAAACAAGCATATTACAGGTAAGTGTTATCTTCACATATAATATTGTTGTAATGTTATGCATATATGTAGTGACTAAAACTAAAGTTAAATTTAAGGCTAGTTGAAACCTGGTTAATTCATAAAATATATTTTTTATAATTTTATTTTGTATACAAATAAATATTCAACATTTACTTTGCTTGGGTAATGTGAAAAATGACGACCGATGAAACTTTAAAGTTTTAACATGAGGTTAAACGCTTAATAGAATTGTCCTCCATTCGGCCTCATTTTCTACTAATGGCATTTGAATGCATGTGGAAGCAGCGCTAATTTGATTTTCGCTTCACCGATGCATCACTGCATTTACGCTGCATTTTATGTCTTTGTGAATTAAAAGTTGTAATTAGACAAGGGTGAACCGCAAAAAAGTGTTCTCGCGCTTGCAGAATGACCTTTTTCTGAACATACTTAAATGTATTTTAAAAGCTTCAATTACTTCCATATGAGATGTTTACATGAGAATGCATTAGAATCATTAGAACGCTTTTATATGCGTTTAAAGCATTTTTAAAGTTATTTTTGTATATACTTGAAGCTAGCACGGAGTACATATACTATTATTAGCGGAGTATCAAATCACGTATATTAACTATTTCCCATTTATTTACTGAATGCAACTTCTTTACAGCAATTTTTTTACCATGACTTCCCAAAGACTCATCAGACGACAACTCATCGCAAAATTTATAAAAACTGTCTGGTGTGCGATACCTGCATACGGGAGCTGATGGTACTGGATGTTCCTCCCCAGGTGAGTGCAAATTCAAAGCTTAACAACATATCAACCTGTACACTTACCTTATAAATAACTAGCGGGTATTGCCCGGCCTTGCCCGTGCAAAGTTTTATGCTAAAAATGTTTCCTTTCCACGAAGTATATTTAAAAATATGTTTAAAGTGCATCGAATAAAGAACCAAGTGTTAGAACCAACAGTTTTCGCCCATGTTAGCCTTGCGTTGAGAATCTTGAAGCTGAGAAACAAACTTTCCTTTATTAAACCTATGACCCGCATTTGCCACCTAAAAACCTATCAAATACATTCTCACAAAGATCTTTGAAACAGAATTTTGAAGCCGATCGGTTGGTAAGCAAAAAACTTGCATACAACTGCTGTTCGCGATTTTTCCACACGTCTTATCGTGCAATCAGTCAGTCAGTCAATCAGGACAAACAGTGTTATATATAGAAAATATAACTTACTTATAATGATGGATAAACGTATATGTTTGTAACGGGTATAATATGCTAATTAATATCGCCAGTATATACTACAATTAAATACAAGAAATGCCAAAGAACAAGCATCTCGATTTCTCAATGAAGCTTACCAAAAAATATGAAAAACATTGAACATTGGTCATATCCCTCCTACCATACCCCCACTTACGCCTGAAACATACCACTAGTTTCCTTGGCTTTCAATTCAATTATGTCCACCTTGGCGTGAACTTATTTGTGTACCGTATACCAACAGACTGTTACAGAATGTATATAATAAGCGTTCTTATTATTATTATTCTTTATAAATGTCAACAGCAAAATCGGTGTTGCCATATCCCTATGCCTTTTTATATGCAAACTAGTCCCTTGGGTTAATGCTGCATTTTTAGATCCGTATTAATGTTTCAGACCGCGCGAATGTCAGAGCCAGCAAGGGTAAAAAATATTCAATCCACCAAAGATAGCCTCTCTCTTTAGTTGATTGTTTAATTTTTTTTTTTTTTTTGTTTTTTTTTTGTTTCTTATCACATTGTGTTGGCCAAATAGTTTCCTGTCAGGTACCCTAGCTAAAGACCTGGTGGCCCGTGAATAAACGTTAGGAATATTGTACATTTTTCATTGTCAACTACAATGCTGGTCAGTTATTACTCAAAGTCCACTCTAATGGCTTCCAACTGTGTAGACAGCGTTTTGTTCTCCAACAGATTTTTCTTTTCACATCCTTATACCACCACACACTAAATTGACAATTGTATACTCCACAAGAAATATTTATAGAAAGCACACGTCGCTCGTAGCTTTTGTGCCCTTTTCTTTTATATGTTAGACAAGCTGCCGACACAAATCGTTAGTTGAGCCAATATTAGCCTAAACACCGACAGGAACATTACTCAACAGGCAGAAGAAGAAGAAAAAGCTAAAATATCAATGACATTGGCTGAGTATTCAAATGAAGTAATAAGTATCATAAAATAAATAGACACAATTTCAAGTTTTATTAAGAAATTGTAACGAAAATCGAAAAGGCTTTATTTTTGTATGAATGAATAAATATTTGTATGTGTATGCATGACTGTATGTATGTATATATATAAATATATATATATATATATATATATGCATTTCATGTGCAGGCATAGTAGTATGCATATATGTAAATGTGTTTGTGGGTATGCATATTTTTCGTGAAGTGTGAAAATGAGTTTGGGATCGATCGGATGGTAGACCCAAAAGTTTTATACAAATGTGTTTCGCGATTCTTCCACATGATAATTGACCTGGATTAGTAAGAACTTCACAACTTACTATTATACGTTTATACTGTTATTTTTATGGTATACATAAGAGGTCACTATCTACGTATTGTAATACTTTTGTTATGAACTCTGACAAATAAAATACATACAAATGTTTCTTCATGTTTTGTGACCTTCCCAGAAGAGATTTCCGGCTGATAACTTTGCTGAATGGAATAATGGACATCCGCTGGGGCTGCGAACGGTGCACGCCTATGTTCTAGTTTATGATATGGGCAATTTGGAAACGTTTCAGGTAGGCCAACCAAGTAATTTTGACTCCTGCCTAGTTAAGAGATTTGTGGGAATTGTTCGCAGTATTGCCGCTCCATTAGAGATCAAATCTTGGATAGTTTCAGTCATCGTGATTTTAGCATAATTGTGGTGGGCAATAAATATGACAATGTTTCTGAAGCCCAGGCTAACTCGCAGGTATGTGAAGGCCCATCAAACATATAATTAATCTTTAATTTGTGTTTATAAATAGATGAAGTTCAAAATAAGTGCGAACTCTTGGTATTGTTTAATGCTTTCATCAATTTTTAAATACTTTTGTTAAATAGTATATAAATACTTTTAGCCGTTCAAAACTCTTTAATGTTATGCCTTTTAGGAGCTCAAGGACATTTCTACGCTGGTGCGTAAGCATTGGCGTTGTGGATATGTAGAGTGTTCGGCACAGTGAGTAGCTCTTAAAAGAACCTTTGTAAATTCAGGAATTGCCCATGAAGTACATATTTGCTGATTCCAGATACAACTATAAAATCGGCGACGTTTTTCGCGAGCTAATGGGCTGCAGAAGCGGTGGCGTCAGCGGCACAACTGTCGGCGTTCTTGTTGGCACTGAGTACTCACAATCGACTAGAAATAAAGGACGCTGCACAATACTCTAGCAAATGCTGAATAAGTTATTTAAACAAGCATTTTATTCTAGAGAATAATACCCAAGCGAGTGTTTCAGCTGAGCTGGGACGTGCCGATGATTCCGCATTCTCTTTAGCATAGTAACTGAGAGCTAACTACGTCAACAATAATGGCCCCTTTCAAGCGCTTACTGATGCATCTTTTAGCATACGCTTATATATGTATTTATTTATATATACAATATATTTTGTTGCCGACACACTTTGCAGGTTAGCTCATGCCCTCTATCTTTGCCTCACCTTATTCTTGTTGGCCATTGTGTCCTTGCTTTTGTTTTTCCATAATTTGAACATTATGCTCGCTCCTTTATTTGATCCAACATTTATTCCATCCTTGCTTATTGTGACTCTGAGCTGCATCGCTAGCAACCTTTGATACATTCACAATTGCAATGTTAAGTCTCAAAGTTGTATGTCGGAAACTATAGGAACATTTACAAAAACAAGAAATTCTAAACGTTACAATTGTTAAAAATCTGCTAATGGAAAGCTTGAATTATATTATATTATTTTTTGTACGTAATAGGCAATTAATCCCACCATAATTTACAATACATTTTACGAATAAATATTGTTAACACAACAGGAGCGATAAAATAAAAATCCATCAATATAAATTGTATACTTATACATTAGATATATATAGGCAAAATAGTGTATACACACATATATATATATATATAAAACTTCATTAACGTTGTGATCATTTCAAGAATTAGTTATTAGGCACAAGACGATAAATATGTCTGTTAAAGTCAAGTAAAAAGAATCCCTTTAAAGGTTACCAAATAAATAAATAATACACCCTTTTAAATTTAGAAAAATACGTATTTAAATATTTATAAGAAATGCTAATGCAATTGAAATTGTTTTATTGCAGCAATTTATTAAATACTGCCGAAAGCCTCAACACGATAGCAAACAGTTTAATAGTTTCTCAGCCCTTATATTTATTGTATTCATTTAAAAAAATGACACAATAAAATTAAGTATTATTAAATTAAATGAAAAGGAAAAAAAAACAAGAATTGTTGCCTTAAAACAATTTCTTTTAATTAATCTTTAATTTTTAGCGCTACATTGTATTTAACGCCAACTGGCGCCAAAATACTACAAATAATTAAAGCATCAAGCCTTAACCAATGCAACCCGAAAAAAAAAGTATTTCTTAATAGACCGATTAGTTCTAAAATTAGCGTTGCAATTTTATAAAGCGCACAAGAAAACAATTGCTTTATTGTTAATTTAAGAGCAAATACACATTTGATGAACTCATATTTATTTTCAAATATATGTATATTTTTTCGGGCTAGAAAAATATTGCCTAGCTCACTAGGTAGGTAACTGTTAAGTTTCCACAATAAAATTGCTGACCTAAAAATAACAATTACTATTTTCACAACAAATCTACGTAGATCTATACCGAACTCTTTCTTTACCTCAACAAAACTCGAAAGATAAGCAATCAAGTCTGACTTTGTACATAGAACTTTCAAAACTTTCGTAACTGCAATATATAAAAGGCAAACACATTACATAACTAAATTTAATCAATGTTTACAGCAATATACTTGAACTGTGAACAAACACCAAAACTAGTGAGTCTTTATAGTGATTTATGCTGAAGACAATTGAGCGCACTGCCAATCGGGTCGGTCAATGAAATCACCTCAAGTTCAGTGCTCAATTAAAATCGAGATTAAGAAGCCTATCAATAATGTGAATTTGCATCACAATTGATGTGGCCACGTACATTTTTGAATTTAGCGAAGGGTAAAATTCATAGGCAATAATAATGTTTAAATTAAAGCGACACAAATGTTTAAAAATAAAAAGTAGTTGAAATTATATTTAAACCTTAAACTGTAGCATTGATGCTTTGATAAAAAATATATATGTAAAATTACCCGAAAATTGTATAATAGTTATACAAATGTGCAGCCAAATACATTGACTTGTTGAAATGTGTTCATTAAATATCAAAATTCATAAAATTACCTTCGGCCAAACTGAAAATCTATATAAATTGCTCATTAATGTACACAAAAATGGTTTACGCGGACATCAAACTATTTGTATAAAATATACGTACTGTACTTTATAATAAATAATGTACATGTATTTAGTTAGTTTTCTTTCATAATTTCGAAAGATTACGGATTCGTCAAAATGGCTGTTAATTTTTGAATATAAAATATGCTAAAACCGATTCACAATGAAAAACCAACTAATATATACAAAAATACAAAATTGCGGTTGAACTAAATTTAAGCAACGCGTTGCCTGCTACAGTAAAACGTAAATA
The DNA here is from genome assembly GCF_030788295.1 of Drosophila virilis. Taxonomy (NCBI): domain Eukaryota; kingdom Metazoa; phylum Arthropoda; class Insecta; order Diptera; family Drosophilidae; genus Drosophila; species Drosophila virilis. Next base: position 33,820,501 of record NC_091544.1, read on the forward strand.
CTTGTAGTTATGTACTTACAAATTAACATATAAATAAAACATCAATGACTCAAATGCAATATGATTCAATCGCGTTTTGTTTGTTTAGTGCGTTCAAAAAAAGTTTAAGTGAAGTGGTAGCAATTAGTGTTAAGGCACTTATATACGAGTACACATGTCCACAAGTAGGACACTAATGATCTCTTATTTTAATGCAATGAAAATCGCATAAATAATATAGTTAAAATTAATATATAACACTGTTAATTCAAAAGAGCTAACCACACAAACAGAAAAAAACACCGCAAATAACTATTAAGCAATGAAGAAGAAGCCTCAAACTAATAATTATTATAGTACTAGTACTTATATATGTGCTTATATTATGCCATGTGTATGTATTGTGTTTTTGCAATATGCGTTAACCCGCAAGTATATAACGACTAATCCGTTAGAAATGTAGAAAACGTTTTTGGAAAGCTGCAAACTAAAATAAAATAATAATAATAGAATAAAGTTATATAAGTATTTTGAAAATTTTTTGGGTATTTTGTGATGGGAAGTTATATAAATATACTTCTTTCAAGTACACAAAAACTTAAGTGTAAATAACTTTTAAACTACAATCGCAAATGGAAACATCTTATACAATTTTAGATCCTCAGTATTATCTAAAAATCGTTAAACATTCGGAAAGGGATTACAACAACCGTAACCGAAATATTAAACTTGGATATTTTTACTCAAAATTATAGTGTGTGACAAGGTCGGTTGCATTAAAGACAATAAATAAATAACATTATTAAAGCTGAAGCGAACACAAAGTATATATATAGTTTTTTTTATTTAACTTAGTTGTTATTAAACAAACAATAAGTAGATCCTATTTTGTGAAAAGTACAAATAATCATTTGATATAAACCAATAAATTAGTTTTGGGAAAAGTTTACAAATTATTAAGAGTTTATATCCCAGTTACATATCATTACATACAAATGTATCTCTTTTACTTTAAGTCTTTTAATCAAAACGGACTCCTTGCAGTTGCCTTATTTAAAATTTAATTTTAAATATCTCTTATAATATACATGAAGAAAATGAATAACTTAAAATTAGCTGTCTATTAAGATGGCTTATCAGGGTTAGACCACAAAAAATAGTAGGCTACGTGCCCTGATTAACAATTGCTGTTACTTTAGTCCAACAGAATCATAACTTAAAACAAATGTGACTTATTTTAACTTTAGGTCTACGTGCACCAACTTCCTCTGGCTCTATTCTCTATCACTGATGCTGTTCGCTGGTGCTACTGAAAGTGCGACTACGACTCAACCGATGCGTGGCCGCCGCAATTGCTGCCTGGTCGTTCTGCCCATTCACCAGTTGTTCAGGGAGTTTCAGAATTTCATGCAGCTGCTGTTTCAACTGCTTTGTTTGCGGTCGCTGCGCTGGCTGCGAGGAGAGCATCCTTTGCAACAGCTCATACTGCTCCGGATTTTGTTTGACAAAAGCCTCTGGATACTGGCCATCTCTCAAACCACGAAGTGTCTTTATGCGCTCCATTTCAGTGGAAAAATAAACATGTAGCTCGAAAAATATTAGGCCTAGCGAATATATGTCCACCTTGTAGTCATAGTTTTGGCCTCGCAGCTGCTCTGGTGACATGTATAGGTGTGTACCCACCAATTGTGTATGGCGGGCGCACGAGGGTAAACCAGATTGGTCACCACAATCGTTTAATATGTTGGGTATATCCGCCATATCGGTAACAAGCCCAAAGTCACCAATTTTGATCTGTCCATCCTGCGAAAAGAATATGTTACTGGGCTTCAGATCCCGATGAATGAGACCCTTAAGATGGACGTAGTCTACCGCGTCTACAATCTGGTGAAAAATATGGGCGATGTGCGAGGCACGCGCTTCGGTCCGATTGTCTCGCAGCCAATCACGCAAACTCTCCTTGCGGCACAGTTGCATTTGAATGTATAGGTAAACCTTGTTGGGCTTCACTATGAGTCCGTTCTGTACAGTAGCATTCGGCAACGCCACCTGGCTGCTATTGGGTGACTTTGGTTGTAGCTGCTGATTGTGATTCTGGGACAGTGCCAAAGTCAGCGGTTTGTGCCTGGGTGATACTTCAGTTTCCTCGTCTGTGTCGCTGATATTGCCCTTGGAGCGAATTGATTCGATTTGAAATGAATTTGATAGCTGATGTTGAGTGTAATTGATATTCTTTAAATCAAAAGATGCAGAGTGTACATCAATAGAAACAGAGCTCCGTTGCGCAGGACACTGGGTGTCATATTTTATTTGCCCTTGGTGCTGTTCCTCAACGTCTTCCACGTCTGCAAGCAGGGCAGCCGACTGTGATTCACTGCGAAACTCAATGAGGGAATCATCTTCCTCATCATCGTTGTATTCCTTTATCTGTTTGAAATGTTTCTCGGTATGTCCCAACTCATAGCTACAAGCAGTGCTATTAGCGGGGTCTGATACCCACGAAATCAGCTGGCGATGTTTATCTTCCGTGTGATTTATAAATGATGGCAAGGTACTGCCATCGGGTGTCTCGATTTGTATAGATGTAGACAGTTCATGTGCTAACAGCTTACGATCCTCCTCTTCCTGCCAGCCTACAGGCGGAGTTTCTACCCATGACTATATATTATTCAAAAATATAAACAAAAACTTTTATTAAATACGTTATTTAGATAATGTAACGAAACTGGCTTACGTGAAAATATCGAACAATGTTGTGGTGCTCACAGCTGGCTAGAGTCCGAGCCTCACGCAGAACTCGCTGCCGCGATGACTCCTTATTGGGCAACGTTATACGTTTAATCGCATAATGGTTCTCATCCAACTTGTTTTTTGCTTCAAAAACGACACCAAAGCCCCCTCGGCCAAGACATTGCATTAGATCGAAGTCAGTTTGAAAGCGGGAGGTAAAATGTTCACCGGAATTCGTCGTTGACTCCGAAATTGAGCGCTGCGTACGACTGACGCCACCTGTAAAGCTGATGCGATTACCACGCTGTTGGTGGTGTGTTCCCGTCAAAGGCATTACTGGCCCTAAGAGTGCCTGTGTAGATGCTTCCGTTGCCTCAACAGCCGTCTGAACTGGCACATGGCGCTCAATGACGAGGTATTCACGTTCCACACGCTGATTGCGATGACCCATAAACATGTTGAGCAGCACTGCTGAGGTAAACGCAATGACCACTATCTCCTTCCACCAGAACCACAGCGAGAGTATGATTACTTTAACGGGGGCATCAATATCATCCAAACTGAAGCCTAGATCATCATTGATGCTATGATTTCCACCACCCGCTTTCGAGTTACTAGCTGTCTCGTTACTGGCAGGCGGCGTTTCTATGGCGGGAAATCCGCTAGGCGTATCATTAGTGCCGCACTCCAGCGCACTACTATCCTTACCTTGTGTGTCAGCGAAAAAGTAGAAGCCATTACCATTGACAAACTCCGAGGCATTTAGCACTGACTGCGCTGCAACTGCTATGTTTTGCTCGTCATATGGAATTAATTCGTTTTTTCCATATCCGTCTTCAATTACCACTTGGTCGTGTTCGTTTCGGAATAGCACAAGTGAGTTGCCGCTGGCAGCAATTGGCCGCCAAGGTATTTTAGGCATAAGCCTAGTATCTCGCGACAGCTGTTGGTAATGCTCTGACTGCTGCATTATTTCCTCGCGCAGATGTACGGACTCTTGTATGTACAACTGCTTTTCGTACATGCCCAGATAGATGGAAGGCGCATGGCTAGGCTTGTCTTGTTGTTCGGCCTGCCAATGCGCCGAAGCGAATAGATCGATGGACTCTAGCTCATCGACAGCATTTATTTTCCAGACACTTACAATGGGATTGTTAAACTGCAAAAATTTGATTAATACCCTTAGATAATTTTTTTAAACAACTAATTATTACAATTTAAATGCTCATAAAAGAGGGAATTGCAAAAATAATGTTTTTTTTTTACTCACCTGATGCTTCCAGAGCATCAGCTCCGGATCACTCTTGCTGAATGCACATATAATGCCCTCTGGCACTACAACTCTAATATCCACATCCAGTACAGCCAATTCCAGGTCACTACGCGGCTGCTCATGGCAATCATCAGCGCGCATCAAATTTAACTCGTGTTGTCCAACGCTAAAATTCCAACGCTCTATGCCAGTGCGGGACTCCACTGCACGAACTGTTTGAGTCTGGCGACGGACTACAATAACATCATCCAAGAGCGAATTGTGTGGGATAATGTAGCCATCCTCATCCCGTAATTGGTCATCGTGCTGCTTTTGGTTATTCTCTTCCTTGTCTTTTTCTTCATATGTATCGTCAATGGCACGCCCCTCATTTGTGGAATTTACGCAGCCATTGATGGAGCACTCGTAAAGCAGCTGCCCAGTCCTGATCGATACGCCATAATTACGCGTCTCCTTGCCGCCGGAGATAACAAGATCATCACTGAATTTAGCGCTGGAGCTAAGCAAATGTTCTGCAGTAATAGGTATGGGATCTATGGAGTCGCCATCGAATTTGTAAATACCGCCACTAAGCGATGGTATCATGCGCACAAACTGACCATTATTGGTTAGCTCTAGGCGATGTATGCTCGATGAGATCAGTGGACCTGGTCCCGTTTCTATGCTCCAGCGCATCTTGCCTGACTTGGCAATGTCCAAGGCGCTGAGACGGCCATCAAGTGTAGTTATATAGAGTAATCTGAAAGAGAAAAAGGTGAGAAATACACTAGTTAGCTTATGGGCGACACCATTTTATTAATAGGGTACTTAACGATGTATTTATGTATGTAAATGTATATTCACCGTGCATTGTCACGAGATCTTTAGAAACATTAGTCTAGAAAGAAACTCCTAATGAAGCGTGAATGTTTACAATATTTACATATACACATATACGCTTCAAGTGAACAGTGTCGCGGTTACACCAACAATTAAAGAGCACATCAATGTTGCAACCATAGAGAGAGGGTTTGAGAAGGAAACCTTTTTAGTTGAGACAATCAATCAAAACATGATTAGGCCTTCGCCGCAAACAGGTACACGCTCACACTAATATTGCCACATACACTAGCAAAATCGCAACGACGCGAGCAGGCCCAACGCCTTACAAGACAGCAAAGCAAAGGCCAAGAATGGTGAAATTCAAAATTAGTTTAAGCTTGTTAAAAATCAAATATTGAAGCCAATCGCGGTACAATCACGTATATTTTTCTAAGCAGATTGAGTTTTCGTTTGTTTCTTTTCTTTATATCGTTTTTATAATTGTGTGAAGGTAAACAGACAATTATAGTTGTACGTTTGAAACATGACTCACCGTCGCTTTGATAAGCTAGAACATGCGTCTAATTTGTTCGACATCATTTGTTTTTGTGCCAGGATTAATTTACATTTATGAGCTACACTAATTAATTTAAATTATTCGTCAATCTACATTGTTGTGCTTATAATCGCTTGTCAGTTGTTACGTCGAGAAATACTGTCCAACCCCATTGGTTATATAGTTATGACAATACATAGTTGCTGCACTGCATTTCTTTTCACTTGCACTTTTTGATGAGAACTTTCCAGAACGCACATACATACAGTATGTCAATAAAGTGTTTTGACTAACGAAAAAAAACTAATTTTTTGGGTTTAGTTGAAAATAAATGTACCTAAAAGTGAGAATTTTTTTTCAATTCTAATTTATTTCGATTCTATATTTTTCCTAGAACTTAATGGCAAAAAGAATTGTTAAATAACATTACCCAAACATTTTATAAAATTAAAAAACTAAAAACATTCAAATTTTATGCTGTCAATAAAGTGTTTTTACACGAAACTTTATTACTAAATAACAATGTTAAAAAAACAGGAATATTTTTTTTTAATACTTTGTGTGGCTGCCATTAGCGTCACATACAGCCTGCAATCGCCGTTTCATTGAAACAATAAGGTTTTGTATGTATGTTTCTGGAATCTTCTGCCATTCTTCCAGTACAGCAGCTTTTAAATCAGTTTTTGATTTTGGACTCCGCTTTGCGACTTTTTTTTTCAAATATGACCACACATTTTCTATTGGATTCATATCTGGACTTTGTGGTGGAGTGTCTAACACCTTTCCACAGTTGTACAACAGCCAAACTCTTACCATATGAGCTTTATGCTTCGGGTCATTGTCCTGGTAAAATTTAAAAATTGGCTTATTGTCCTCATAGAATCCAAATTTCTGTGCACTACTGACGAGATGTGTCTGTAAAATGCTCAGATATTGTCTAGCATCCATGGTATTCTCAATGAAGGTCAAATCTCCTACACCCTTGCTCGAAATACACCCCCACACCATCACTGATAGTTTTCCGAATTTAACGGTTGGAATAATATTGCGGTTTTCCAACGCTGTTAGTGGCTTTCTCCAGACTCTGGATGGCCCATCGTTGTAGAATAGCATCATCTTGCTTTCGTCACAGAATATGACGTTACTCCAAAAATCGTTCGAACTATTTACATGGACTTGAGCGAACGATAGCCGCTTCAAAATATTCGCCGCCGATAGTAGAGGTTTTTTCCTGGCAACTCGTGATGTGTAGTCATTGGAATTCAGTAATTTTCGGACAGTTTCATGTGACACATCAACACCACTTTCTTCCTTGAACTCCTGAGCAATATCCCTAAGCGAAATTTGTGGATTTTTCTCAATTTTTCTCAGAATTTTTCGCTTATCTCTGTCAGAAATTTTGCAGGGTCGACCACATACTGGCTTTGCCTCTAGCCTATCTTCCTTATTGGCTCTGTTTAATATGTTGTATATCGTTGCTTTTGATAAATTAAACATATCAGCCAGTTCCGAGACTTGACGTCCCATCTGATGGTTATAATACACCAGCTGAGCGACTTCAAAAGTTGTTCTTTTTCCTGGCATTTTATTTTTCATAAAATTAAAGCAAAACGTTATAAATTGCAATAGAAAATGACAAGAAAAGTCGAAGACACAAGAGAAGCCAAAACGCATGGGCCCAAATCTAACGGGATCACCCAAAAGAGAACGGCAAAACAATTTACCGTAGCTGTAAAAACACTTTATTGACAGCATAAAATGTGAATGTTTTTAGTTTTTTAATTTTATAAAATGTTTGGGTAATGTTATTTAACAATTCTTTTTGCCATTAAGTTCTAGGAGAAATATAGAATCGAAATAAATTATAATTGAAAAAAAATTCTCACTTTTAGGTACATTTATTTTCAACTAAACCCAAAAAATTAGTTTTTTTTTGTTAGTAAAAACACTTTATTGACATACTGTATGTATTCCTCGCAGCTAACATGCCTGTGCTTCTTCTTACCTTCGTCCAATGCTACGCTCCTGCTGCTCTACGCAGTGAGGAATTGCTGGTGGTGCTGGCATCGCCACCAATAAATCTGATTCGGTTGGATCTTTCGTCTGGGTTGATGTTAATGCATTTACTGATGGTATTATTAAAGCTGCTGTCACAATGCTCGTGATCATGGTACACAGGATTAGACGACGGCGACGTACCGTGATGCCTATTAGATCATTTTGTATGCCCATTATACGTGTGTGCCGTTTATTTTCTCTTAGAAGGGCAGCGGAACGGTGAATTAGCTGTTAATTGGTTTTTTTGACGACGTCGGCAACAGCCTCATCAACGGCGCTGGAGATTTTACTTTGGTTACAGCAGCAGCAGGAGCGCCCATCAAAGCTAAGGGACATAGCCGCATTACTTGGACGCAGAACAACAAAAACAACAGTTTAAAAAGACAAAAATTATTTTTTCTAACAATCCCAACGCAATGCGTGGTGCGGTTTCGCAAGAACTGTGTCCGTGCTAGGGCTGCCTAAAAAGTGTGACCATATCTATTGAATTGTATGTAAGAGGGCCACCAACTTAATAAAGCGTTTAGGTGGCAACGCCAAGCTATGACAGTCTAAGCGGCATGGTTCAATTTCATAAGCCCAATGGTTTTTAGTTTCATTTTTTTTTATTTAATTCATACGATGCACCCAGCTCAAACCTTCTTTAGGTCTTTTATATTCTAATATTTGTATAGTTAACACTAACAAAATATATAAAGAAAAATACATATCTAGCCAAGGTATGTAAATAAAAATAATTTTTAGATTCAGTAAATCTACTTTTTGGATTTTACATAGTTTAAGGTATTACAATACGGAAATTAAAATATAATTGTTAGCTAGAATATTGAACTTTTGTTGTTGGAGCGAAAAAAATTGCATGTAAATAAATATAAAATTAATAAAGAAATTAAAAACAAAAACAATGCTTTGCACAAAACGCCGCACGACAACGTAATAAATCAAAAACTAAATCAATGTTACACAAACAAACTTGCATGCTATTGGATACAATGGCCGAACCTGAATTGATTGCAAATGCTATTTTACATGAATTTGTTGGACACTGTTAGTTAGTTTTTGATATAACTTCCTAATATTCTTCAATTGCTATGATTTGCGGTGGTTTAGCAGTAGCCGTTGACGCCGCCGCAGCCGTTGAACCCGCTGCTACCATTGAAGCCGAGCTGTCGCAAGTTGTTGCTGCACCTGCTGCTACCGATGTTGTCGTTTGTGTGTCAGGCGTCTGTGCGGCTAATTGTCACTTTGAGTTACCTCCAAAGTTGGCGCCACCCGCGGCCTCGTTGACACGCTGATATCGTGGTTTATTGCGGGTAAATGGCAAGTACTTGTACTTAATCATATGCTTGATTTGCCGCTTCATTGTTATGCAGAAAAGCGTAATAAAATACATGACCAATATGGGCCAAAACACAGGCACGTTAAAAAAGTCAAAGAACGTGCAGAATAGACCGATTGCAGTACTTTTTGTCACCGACAACCAGAACTTAAACTCAGGCAGTCGGCGTATAAAAGGCCGGAATTCCTCATTACTATGCGTTGGCAAATTAGGTCCATCGTCTTCTTCATCTTGCGCATACGGATCAAACTCAGGGTCAATTTTTGGCGTCAAAAATGCAATAAACAAATTCAAGTGATAGATGCCTAGGGCATAACACACAATATACCAGCCCTGATAAATGAATATGCGCAGCACAAACAAAAGCAACACGAATCCAGCAAAAACCCAGCGCATACGTGTGTGCGGTGTGGAACGATCAAGTGACGATTGGTAGGTCTGCAAACGAAGATATAATCAAATTGCGTCCACATACTCTAAATTACTTTCACTTACCTGTGATAAACGCTGAAAGAACTTTTTAACGCCACCGGCGCTACTGGTCGCCGTCGAGGCACTGCTATTGTCTTCGTTCATCATAGTCCCTGCAGCGTTCTTTAGCTACCTCAGCAGAAACAGCTACACCGTCTTCCTCTCTTCTCACAATTGTGGACGACGTTGTATTTGTGTTTGTGATGTAAATTGGTTGGTGCTGCTTGAGACGCAATCGCGTTGTCAAGCAAAAAGTGGACAAAAACACTTTCAAAGTTTAAATTATTTCATTGCCTTGGTGAGACATCTACGCCTGGTCGACCTCCTTCCTCTTGCTTATACAAACTGCTTGTTTTAGTGTCGATTTAGCTGTCAATGTTTATCTCAGGTATCAATGCCTGCTGTTGACGATATATAAATATAGCACGGTTGTTTACAAATTAATTAATTAAATTAATAATTGTGTCGGCATCAGTCATTTATTGTTCTTTTTTCACACACTGTTCACCACGTCATTATGTCAAATATAGTGCACTCTCTCGCAGCAGTATCTGTCAAAAGTACAAGTGTTGTAAAAGGTTGAAGTGAACAGTGATGTAAAACACAAAGTGAGCAGTGTCGCAAATCACAAACATATTTCTACGCTGCCAGACCGCAAAACCATAAAAACAAGCCCATCAAATTATTTTCATTTTATTACTTTTGAATCTTATACAACAATGAATAAGTTTAAACTTAGTAGGGCTTATTATAAACTCAAGTTTCGACGAATGCATCCTTCTGGTTTGGCTCTTCACCCGAAGACGACGCTTTTGCGTCAGCAACGCACTGTTCTATAGTCTCATGGAATTTATCAGCCAGTTCTTGCTTCTTAAACCGGCAGGCAAGACGTTCTACCACACCATCAGGCGACTCGGCATAATTGAAGTTCGCCCAGATAAAACTTTTTTTTTGCCCGTTCATGTACTCCATCGTAAACGACTTACTTATCTTCATGTTGACTACCAGTTTATGAATTTGCTCACGACGCATGACCATGCGATAGGTGTTTAAAGTCGTATGCTTTAAAATCTTCAACTCGCCTACTCCTATAATGAACGAGATGACATTAACCAGACTCATTTAAGCAAACAATTGTAGAAAATTACCACGCTCCTTCCACTCTTTGGAATCCGAATTGAAGCGAAACAACGTCGCGCGTTCACCAAAAAGTTTCACCTCGTTTTCCTCGCCGGTACTGACAACAATCTCATTGGGCAAAGCAATTATGGGCTCATAATGTGGATCGTAGTTATCATCATCGTTGACGCTTTCCGTAGTGTTGTGTGCTTTTGCTGTCGATGACTTAAAGTTCTTGAAATCATCCTGATGCGTTAAGCCAAAATAGCCACCAGTGTCTGACTTTTGAAAACCAATCGGGTTACTCGTTCCCTTGGCTGCCAAGCTTGCAAAATCATCGCCAGCCTTTGCTGCCAAGTCTGAGAAACAACTGACAGTATTTTGATCAAGAGACGAAGGGGAGATACCTGGCTTCGTTCCAGAGGTCTCCTCAATATTTTCTTTGTTGTCTTTCGTCTGTTCCTTGATGTTCGCCGTTTCCGCAACTGAGATGGTTTTATCCTTTACCTGACTGTCAAACGAGGGAGCCGCACTTGATCCAGAGATGGTACCGAACGTAAAACTGGTTGAGCTATTGCTGTTTTTGAAGCTACTGTCACCGAACGGGGAAAAAATTGACTTGGGCGCCTCCTCTTGATTGCTGATTTGTGAAGTCCCCGTACTACCAAATATCGAATTTGACTGACTACTATACTTGTTTTCCCCGCCACTAAGACCTCCAAAAACGGACTGTTGCGGCTTGGCGGCGTTGTTTCCTCCAAACAGCGATGCACTCAGCCCAAAAACAGGTTTTTCTGAAAAAGCAAAGTTAAAATCAATTTTTAATAAGATAGTACGAAGTGTCGTTATACTTCATAATTCGACAGGTTTTCCTCCTTAAAGGCGCAGGACCAATGCTTACCTGTGTTGCCAAAGAGGAAGCCACCTTCCAGACCAACAGATTTTGTCTCCGTTTGCTTCGGTGACGCGGCAGAGGTGGCTGTAGAGTTGGCGGAGACAGCGCTGCTAAAACCACCGAAGCTACCAAATTTATTATTGGTGGTGTTGGCTGCCAGAGTACTTGCCTTAAGCAAGCCCCGATTGGACAATGCCGCAGCTTCCTGCGCCTGAAACTGCTCCTGTTCCTTGGGTTTAGGTAACGTCAATGCAGGCAATGTTAAGGGAAGTGGCTTAATCGCTACTTCATCTTTCGCTGGCTGTCCGTAATCAAAGTTTTCTGGCTCACAGCCACGACAGCCGCTGCAGCTCGACTGGGCTGTCAGAAACTCGCAACTGAGCGTAAGCTTGTTCGCCAGCGTCTGAATTTCATTGGAAATATCTGGTCCATTATCAGGTTTACTGGGTGTTGCATTCAACTGGTCTTGCTGTTGGTTCTCCTCCTCGCAAATGGGCTCAGCGGTACCATTAAGAGCGCACTTCACCGTATTATAAAATACCTGCGCAATGTCCGCATTTTTGAAGCGCAATGCAAACCGCTCCAATACAGACTCACCTTCGCTAAAATCGTGCACGGCAAACAACCATGTTTTTTCATCTTTCGGCTTATAGACCACGCTTGAGTTTAGCACATGATTGAGGCAAATTTTTAATACTTTTTCCCGCCGCATGACAACACGTAGATTTTTAGTCTCCTTATGACGGAGAATCTTTAGGTCACCTAAGCCGCGTTCTTTCCACTCCCCAGCCTCAGTCAGGCGATACAGCTTCGCACGCTGCACATAGAGCAGAAATTCATCCTCTTCGCCTGTCCTAACATCAATCTGTAAGGGCAAAGTTTTTATTTAATGGGGTTTATTTTTTGTTGATGTTATATAATCCCTAAAAGATAAACTATTTTTTTAATACTATTTGAATCAAACGTTACTTACCTTATCCGGCAACGGAATTACGGGTGCAAAATATGCATTATTCTCCTCCTCATCGACGTGACTTTCATCATCATTACTCACATCGGCTCCTCCACTAACTCCAGTTGGGCTTTTGGGTTGCTGATGTATCTTGGGCATTGAGAAACTAAATGTGTTGGAAACCAAATTGCTGCTGCCTGTAACCGTTGTTGGCTTAAAGTTAAAACTGGCAGAATTAAAGATGCTGCCCTCGATGGTTTTATTGGGCATAACATTGGTAATGCTGTCACTACTGGAGCCGCCGATTGATTTAGTTGTCCCAACTGGAACTGCACCAAAACCAAACGTATACGTGCTCGAGGAAGTTGGAAAGTTTATCCCGCCACTAATGTCCAGTTTGTTGTCCTTTTTAGGTACGTTGTCATCCATCGGTGCCTGACAGGCTAGACAGTACAGTTGCGCGACATCGTTTAGGGTATAACAGTCTTTACAGTTCCAGCTACCTATCTTTGGTTTGAAGGCATCTCCAAAGCCAACAGCTTTGGGTTTGTCTGACTGTGAGGCAGACAGCTTAGTAGTAACTGCATCGCCAAAGTTCTCAACGGAGGATACATTAGTTTTAGCAGCAAGTGGATCGGCTGCAGTTGGTAACTTATCTAACGCCGTTTTGTTATCAACACTTAAACTTTTCGTTGCTGTGGACTGTCCAAAACCAAAAGTAAATTTGCCAGCACTGCTGCTAAGATTTAGTGCCCCACTCTGGTCGAGCGTTGATGACTTTGGTGGAACTGTGTCATCTTTGGGAGTTTCGCAAGCCACACAATAAAGCTGTGCAGCATCGTTGCTGGTATAACAGCCTTTGCAGTTCCAGCTTCCGGCTTTTGGCTTAAAAGCATCTCCAAATCCGAAAGTTTTGTTTTCGGTATCCTTATTGTCGTTTTTGTCAATCTGTTTCTTTTGCGGTTCAGGATTAGGTTTCTCTTGGGACATGACCGCCTGTGCCTTGAGTACCGAATCATAAAACTCTTTACATATTTCGGCGGTCTTAAATCGCACACATAGTAACTCGGTGGTCATCTCCTGCTCGGCATAATCTGGAGCTGCCCAGGTTAGCGCATTCTGTGTATTATTTAAATAGCTGAACTTAGCGTCTGGTTGAAGACGCTGATTGCAGCACACTTTGAGCACCTGTTCCCGGCGCATGAGCAGTCGTACTAGACTGGGATCCGTTTTCTTCTGAAGTAGCTTAATATTGCCCAGGCCACGCTCCTTCCATTCGTTTGTTTTTTTGTCGAAGCGCAACAATTTGGCGCGATGCTCGAAAAGTACCAGTTCATCCTCCTCGCCAGTTACGACTTCGACCAGCTCTGGCAACGGAATCACAGGTGCAAATTGCGCTGTAGGCACATATTCCTCCTCAGGTTCTACGTCCGAAGCAGCCGATTGATTTTGGGTCTGTAGCTGAGGTCCCGCATGTTGCTCACTTTGCACTGCAGGTTTATTGAAAAGGTTGCTGCCAAAGTTAAAAGCAGTTGTGAAGGCTGTGTTGCTACTACTTGTGTCTGTTGCAGCTGATACACTACCAAAAGAGAGATTAACCGAAGGCTTAGTGCCCTTTGAGGTAGTGCCAAAGTTAAAATTGGCGAAGGGCGAGGATGTCGCAGCGTTTGTTGTTGTAGCGGGTAAATTACCAAAAAGTGTCTTGGGAACTACAGCGTCAACTTTAGGTTCAACTTCACCCACCTTAACTGGCTCTATTTGTTTGGGTAACGCACTCGCAGCAGGCGTGCTGGTCACAAAGCTGTTGATGGCGCTACTCTTAGCAAGACCAAATACAGGCGGCTTTGTTTCATTTGTTTTTGCTTCTCTTACCGCTTGTTCAAAAGCCAACTTAAAATCTTTGGCTGTCTCGGCCAACTTAAAGCGGACAAGAAACTTTTCCAGTTTTAACTTCTCATCCGCAAAATCATTGGCTGCCCATAGAAAAGACTTTTCCTCTTTATCCTGCTCTGGCGTGGTAAGGGTCATACCCGATGTGATTTTGTGATTTGCACAAATCTTATGGGTCTGCTCACGTCGCATTAAAATTCGGGTGCAGCCGCTGGTTTGATTCGTCAATATTTTAATGATACCGATTCCGCGCTCCTTCCACTCTTTATCAACATGCCTAAAAAGCTTGGCTCGATGACTGAAATTGACTTTCTCATCCTCCTCCCCGGTACGCACTTCTACTTCAGCTGGTAGCGGTATGATGCCTTGAAAATCTGGCCGTGGATCATAGTCAAGCTCAGCAGACGCATCACCACCAAAACCATTGTTGGGCTCACTCACGACGCTATCGTTGTTGGCTGCATCTGCAGCCAATTCTTTTTGCTTCTCGGCTGCTGCTTGCGCAACCTGCGTCTTGAATGAAAATGTGGATGTGGGCAGTCCGCTGAAGATGTTGCCTGCATTGTTATTGCCTAGACTGAAATTAAAATCACTTCCTCCAACGGCGGCTGGCTCTGTGGACTGTACCAAACTGGGTTTTATATGCTGAGGCGGTATGGTGACACTGAGAGTCGGTTGGGCACTAGCGACTGCTGTTTTGGGAAGAGGATCTGAGCTGGTGATAACCACATTGGCTGGAGGCTCCTTTTCCACTGGCTGATTATTGAGGGCACGATTAAAAATAGCTGAAGAAGCGGCAGCGGCCGAAGTAGCTACGGCTGGAGCAGCCGCAGCAGGAGATGCGTCGACAGGTGCAGTTACTGCAGCAGTTCCTGTAGCAGAAGCCAGTGTAATCGATGTGGTAGTGGCTATTGTGGGCTTGTGCTGCACCAGAGGTGCCTGCACAGGCGGCTGTAGTTGTTGAGCCGGTTGCGGTACCTGTTGTGGAACTGGAACGGTCGATGGCAGAAATTGTGCTGTGTTGAAGAAGTTTGCACTAGAAGCCATATTAACGTTATGTGGAACTGGAGGGTGGTTAAACGGCTGCGCCTGTGAAACTTGCGGTAGTACTAAGCTGGGTGGCGGCGCAGAAATTCCATAATTCAAACTTTCTATAAATGGAGCTCCTGTTGGATTCGGATACATGTTGGGCGGCACACCAAAGCTCGGTGGTGGACGTGGTCCTGTTAAAAAAAATTTTTTATTATTTTTTATATTGTTATTTAGTAAATAAAAAACCCGTTAGCTCTTATATGATTATATGTTAAATTTAATTCTGGCCGCAATGTCTTGAACTGCAACTATGTTGAAGGATGTTTAAAGTCCATCCTTCGAATCAACGATTTTCTCTAATCTTGTAATGTGAATCTTGATGAAGAAAAGTAAACTTTCGTTCATTATATGTTTGACCCGGATTTTCTTTCCAAGAACAGTGCATGTCACAAAAAGCGTATTAAATGAATTTTTAACAAAGTTATCTGAAAGTGAGTTTGAAGCCGATGGTAAACAAACATATTTAACAGTTTTCAAAATCAACGAAACACGTATTCATTTAGTTTTTATGTAGTGCTTTGAGAATAACTTTAAAAAAAAAACTCAACTCAATGAGTTTGAGGCCGATCGGATGGAAAGCAAAAAAGTTTCGTAAAATTTAATTTGTTTGATGTCTACTGGAATTTTTAATATATTATCAATAGATAAAAACTATTTTATATGTATGGTTTCATTTTCGGGCTTCCCTAATTCAAAAAGCATTTCGTAATGTATGGGCTAACTTACCATAGAGATTGGATGGCATGTTACTGGCCGTTGGCGGAGTTCTCATAAACTGGGCTTGGCTAGCGAAGTAATTGTACATTTGATTCTGATTAAACATAGGGCTTCCATATGCTGCATTAGGCTGTGTAGCACTTCCAGTTGACGGATATAAACGTTCTTGGGCATTATGAGTTGGCGGCGCGGAATTTAAGTAATTTGTCTGTATTGCATCATCCATGTTTAAAAACTCATCAAGACCAAGGGCAGCCGCTGCAGCAGCGGCGTCTACTTCACGGGATTGGATTTCGTGACTGCAGCCACCATTAGTCTTCAATTTCTTAAGTAACTCTTCAATCATATCAAATTTTTCAGATATCGCTTTAATGTCCTGGCGAATAGCCTCAAAGTTGCTGCCTACATTATCCTTGAGAACGCACAATTGTTTGCTAACTACTTGTGTCTGCTGTTTTATTGTTTGCTCCAGGTGTAAGGTAGCTGGCGATTGCGACTCCAGCTGGCGCCTTGAGCGATTAAGCGACTGTGCAGCACCAGTATAATAATCATCCTCAGCATCCTCGTAGGTACTGGAATTGTTATGAAGTTCTGGTGAACCATAGCGCTCGTCAGCTAAAGAATTCTTTAGTTCGCGCTGCACCACAGAGCTGAGTGGATGCTCATGATTATTTCCAAGTAAAGCCTTAGTTTCCCTCAGGCACTCTATTCGTCGTTCCTGAAAGTTTTGACGCGCTACTCGAGACGTGTGGCTTGAATCTGCCAGCTGACGATAGGACTCCGCCTGCAGATAAGTGGCCATTGGCAACTTAAGGCCATGTATATCTTTTACGAACTCTTGGTGATTTCCTAGCTTTATTGACCGCTTACTTAAATATGCGAGAGCTTCTTCAGCCAACTGTTTTACCTGTATCCAGACACTGCTTGCATTGACATTCATATATTTAAAGTACCTATAAAATGGTTCTAGCTTATGCTCCTGATGACGTATCATCATGCTAATACCCAGTTTGTAAAATGCCTCGATCCGCGCTTCCAAATTAGCACAATCCTCTCGGCTGGCTAGCAGCTTACCAAGTTGGAGTAGCATTATTATCTCAATATGCGGCTCATTCTGGCAGCGCACTACCTCAAGTCCGAACTGGAGGTGGTCTCGGTGCTCAATGCGATGGTTTTCACCGATGTCTATATTGTCATGTATGCGCTGCATAACAGTCCACCATCTGTTCTGCTCCGGTGTTATCAACTCATTGTGTCCCATTATGTTTGCAAAAGGCAGCATATAGGGCCGTGCGGCCGCGTTGCGATTACCCACATGGTAGCTATTGTAACTCTCGCGTTGCACATTCATCTTACGCTGTGCCTGTAGTACAACAGCATACAGAAAAATATCTACATCCACCTGACTTAGAGTGTCAACACTGCAATTGCTCAAAGGCTGCTTACAATCGCGACGCAAGGCTTTATAGAAGTGCACGCGCGGCGCCTCTGCCAAATTGTCAGTGCTAAGCGCTAGGTAAACATGGTGGTCTAGAGTTGATGGAGCTAGCTGAAGCGCCAGCTGCTCATGCTCTTCAACCTGGGCAAGCGATGGCCATTCGTATAGCGGCTGTTGGAGGCGCTGATCACGTACCAAATACGACGACTGCTCCTTCAATTTGTTTTCGGGGTGCGTGTATAACTGTTGATAAAGCTGTGATCGCCACTGGCTGTCTACACAGTGTTGGCGTGCTGCCGCCAGTAATTCATCGCTATTCGACCAAAGGCCTTGCAATTGGGTTTCCCGCAAATCATTTTGTCCGGCATCATCTATAGTTATTTGCACACAGCCGCGTAGGGTTCGTCCTAGCTGGGCACACCGAAAGGCGGCTTGATGCCGCCAAAGGTTAAGCAGCTTCTGCTGCACGCTGTTGCAATGGCGTTGCCAATAAGATGATTTCGCCTCATGCAAATTCTGTTGATAGCCAAGTAACATTAGCGGCAGAGCTGCACGCACCGTACTGGACCATTTGTTTTTGTTGCCGAGAATTTCACGCTTAAAGAGCATCGTTACTGCGTGTAGGAACAATTGTCCAGCGTAGTGTTCTAGACAACATTGATGCAGTTCACGGCCCCCATGATTCGAAAGCTGATCGGCAAGTAGACTAAACTTGTATAGATACTGATCCAATTTAAAGAGCTGGGCAATGCTTTCCCCCAAACTATTGCTGGCATCGGATTGCAGGTTAAGTTGGAGGAGCCGCTCGAAAGTGATAAGCAACAACTGCCAGTACGGCCAATCCTTTGATGTCTCTTTGTACTCGCATTTCTGAAGCACCGTCGCAATCACATCGTACCACTCAGCCGACTGGGAGTGAGCAGGAAATTCGAGCTCTGTTTTGTAAGCATAATTAAAGGCTTCGTCTATCCGTTTATTTTCCAAGTAAGTTTGTAGCAGCCGTAACTGCAATAGCGTATTATGTGGACGGGTCAACAGCTCTTTTTTTATAACCAGTTCCATTGAATTATCCAACTCTGTCCGACCTACTGTACCCGCCGAGGAGCGCATGCGGAGCGCAAGCAGCAACTCGCTTTCTTGAAGATCTTCAACCGTGCTAGCCAACTCCAACCAATAGCTAACCCTGTCTGGGGTGCAAAGAGTCTTTTGCTCATAAAGCATTCTGCAACACTCATTTATAATGTCTGGCTGCTTGGGATTTAACTGAATAGAGCGTTCGTAGTGCTCAAACGCCTTTTGGTAATCCGGATTTTTCAACTGTTTATAACAGCGGGCAATTAGCTTATGAGCGCCAGCATCATCGTTTACCTTCAAAAAAGCATTTAAATGCTCAATGGCCTTGGCGTATTCTTGGATCTTGCTGTACAAGCGGCCCACCGCCCAGCCCTTCATGTCGCGCTGTTTGTAAATGAAGAACACATAAAACATAACCTCAATTAGTATTGCGATATGCATTGTATACATGTATGTCATTAGATGAAACATTAAATACATTCCAATTATTACATTATTTATTTATTATATTATAAAGAGAAAAACGTAATTTATATGCATATATGTATGTAGGTATATCCAATAGCGGCATCTTGCATGCTAAGAGACGCCGATACATATACGTACACAAATGCGTATGTATGTATGCATATGAATGGCGGGCATCCATTATTTCGCAAGCGTTGCTAAAAATTTGCAGTGCAGTCGCAATACTGTTGTATGTAACTAACCTCTGGGCCAGGCGGAACTTTAGAAAACATTTTGTGGACATGCTCATCCACCTCTTTCCGAGTTGTAAACATAGTTTATTTTCTTAATGTTTTATAACTTATATTTTTCACGTTTTCTTGCGCAAAAATGTGCCTCGTTCTTACTCTTCATGCACTTTTCGACAGTGAAAACAAATCTTTAATTTTTAGAAAGAAAACAATTAGCTTTCAATTAATTTGTTTTTTTTTTTTTACACTGACTAATAAATCTTGCTTCTTATCAAGTTAAATTTGTTATATTGTAAAGAGATGTATAGCAAAGAATCACTTTTTAGCGCGCACACTGCGCCGAAATCAGCGAATATGCTTATACGGTCTATCGGTCTATCGATAAGAACCATAATAAATCTATCGAAGTACATGGAAAATGATTGGCCACATTATTTTTAATTAAAATTCTCCATAACAGGTATTCTTGAAATTTCGTTCACTATAGTTTGCGGTTCGGTGCGTTAAGTTGTACATATAATTTTTTTGATAGATATAAAGTTACATTTGAGTGTGACCATCGCCAAAGCCAATAATGCCAGACTTATTAAGAGAGCGCCATTAGCAACTATCGATGAATTGTTTTATTACGATAGTAATACTAGGTAATATATCGATTATTTTTGACTTGTCTCGCTAAGTGTGTGTGTGTGTATATTTATGTGAATGTGAACATTGTACATGAAAATTTGTTTGAAAGTGCTTTAATACAAAAACCCATTAATATTGCTTATATTAACTAATGTTGCTACATATCTTCCATGGAAAAAAGATAAGGCAAATATGCAAGTGCTCTTGACGCCCGAAGACAACCAGATTAAATAACAGTTTTGCGAGCACTGTGAATTTGTGCAGTTTTTAAGAGCAGCGGCGTCAACAGTTTTAGACGCCGTCGAATTGCCGATATCAATTGCTTATTTACAATAAATCGATAGGTTTGCGTAAGCGCAGCCAACTTAACAGAAAAATGTAGCTGCGAAGAAGTAGAAAAATCGTATATGAAGGAGTAAAAGTTGAAAATAAACATAAATACATAAAAAGCCTCGCAAAGAAAGTTTTTCCCAAGTTTATATCATAAAGACGAGGTTTGCGAACTTACTGGACGTCTATATAGACTGACATACACACACATTCAAAGTTGCATCAGCATGCCTAATTCCGGCGACTGCAGTGATGCAGAGATGAATCAGCCGTCTTGCAGCAGGAGGACTGTACAGAGTAATGATCGTGAGAAGAGGAATCGTCGAATAATCATGCGAATTGAATTTAACGATTCGGACGACACGGACGCGGATGATTCGCGTTCGGTATCAAGTAATGACAATGCTGCCCCTGCCCTTGCCACTACTTCGTTGAGTGTGGGTATTGACCTTGGTACGCGGGTGCCAGGCTCGTCGGGTTTACAAACCTGTCAGAGTCACCGATCTAATCGAAAACAACTTCCCCATGCCGTTAGCAACGCTAACACAAATGGAGCGGCAAATATGTCGGTTCTCCAGCTTAAAAGACGCGGTGATGCAAGCCAACTTTATTCAGCCAATGATCCTGACAGCGGTAGTGAGGTAAAAGTTTGATTTACTCATATTTATTGACGTATCCTTTCTTGCCTTTCTATTACGTATTGTTTTTTTTTTAAACTATAATGAATATTTGAAAGTGATTTGAGTTACAAATAAAGGGCAAGAAGGATAAGGATTTACCCTATAGTTTTTACTTAAAACTATAGGTATTATCTAAAAAGCTAGAATTGTTTCTTAACAAATTATTAAATTTTATCTTTTATTTTCCTCAGATCGATGAACAAATTAGAAGAAAGCGGGTGCGTGGAAAGAAACGAAAAAAATTAATCATTTCCGAGGATGAGAATGAGAATGAAACGGCTGCGGCCAATAACATTATCAGAACTGATGTTCAAGCGGATCTGGATGGCGGTTTTAGCTCTGATGGAAGTAATAGCAGCAACGAACTTCTGGATAAATGCCCAATTTGCCTGTTGACGTTCCGCCAACAGGAGATCGGCAGACCTATTACGTGCGAGCACATGTTTTGTGCAGCCTGTATTGAGGCATGGGCTAAAAATGTTCAAACTTGTCCCATTGATCGACTCGCGTTCGACAGAATCATAGTACTTGATAGTTGTCAGCGACGCAACATTGTTCGCGATGTTCGAGTAGACCTGACCAAGTCAAAAAAAGAACTAGTGTTAGACGACGAGGAGTACGCGACTGGTATTGTGGCCATTGATGATGATGATATTACCAATTGTGAAATATGCAATCGGCCGGACCGCGAAGAAATAATGCTGCTATGCGATAGCTGTAACCAAGGTTACCACATGGACTGCTTAGATCCGCCTCTGTATGAAATACCTGCAGGTTCCTGGTACTGTGACAACTGCATTGACTCAAGCGAAGAGGCTGAAGACGAAGATTTAGAACTTGCTGAGGACTTACACACTCTGTACGAAGATATTCGTGGAATGGGATTGCCAGAAACGCGTTTACGTGTACGTCAAATCCAACAGCCTCGTATTTTACGCACTCGTCAAAACGAACGAATACGGGCCGCAGTCTTGCGCCACACCCAGACGAGATCCTTGAGCCAGGCTGTAGCGGAAGGGCAGCTGGAAACCACAACAATGACACAAGCAACAAATCGACGCAATGAGAATGGCGCAACAACGCGAACCACACGCACCACAACAACAAGACGAAACGCCACATCGCGACGACGACGTAACCGGCGTACGCATCATCGCACATACGTAGTAGAGTATGATATTAATAATTTTGATGAAAAGTTCGCAGTAAGAACTAGCAAGAAGGTCATACGGCGTAGAAGAAGACGGAGAGTAACCCGAAAAATCAGATCCAAATGCGCTCGAAGCTTAGATGACAGCGCCCGAATGTCGGCCAGCAAACGATTAGCGGAACAACTTGGCGTCAAAATGGACGCAGTGCGTGGGTCGCATATAAGTGGTGGCAGCGCTTCTAGTTTCTCATTATTTGGCAATCCTAACAATTTGGAGTATTTTTCGGATAGCGATGAAATACGCGACGATGTTGGAGGAGATATTAATATTGGGAACTCAGCTTCAACTGCAGTTCAAACGTCAGTTCGCACTTCTTGCATTGGAGCGCCGCGCAATCGCAAAGCGCTTCTCCTCGGCAAAGCGAGAATAGGTACCTCAACACGCAATTTGGCTGCTGCTACGGCCAGTGATATATTATCCAGTATAATGGAACTGCAAGATCGTTGGCATAAGGCATCGCGAAATCTGAGCGAAGTCCATATTAATGCCGATGGCAGCCTGAATTTACCTGAGCGAGCGATAGCAACGGCTATGAACAAACCATCGAAAATAACTGATTTAAAGAAGCCTTCAGAACATATCACTAAAATGCCCCTTTATCAACGTGGCGGTGCTGGACCCAACCTAGGTCAAGGTGGTACTGGAAACTATAACAATCGCTATAGCGGTAACAACTCTCGTGGCGGTGGTGGCGGCAGCGGAGGAGGCAGTGCAGCTGCTGCTAATCAGTACCAACAACATTCAACTGGCGATAGTATGGCGAATAGCAGTGATAATTTGTCGGCAGAATCTAGTTTTGGCAATCAAACTTTTAATAGCAACAACAATCCTAACAGCAACAACAATACTGTGCCCAATACAAACTTTACGCCATTCAACATACGTTATAATTCACCTAATCAACAGCAGCGCAACCAAAATATGCAGCAATCGCGCCAATCGTCATACGCGTCCAGCGGCATTCGTATGCCCTTAACGCCATCTGTCTCCCCATCCACCAGTTTTGCACACATAACTCCTCAGCAGCAACAGCGACCACTTTTCAGCGGCCTGCCCGCACCCGTTCTCGGCTCACGCATATCAATGCCACCGGTTTTGACTGTACCACCACCACCGGCACCGCCGCCTAGCTTGTCGTGGAACAGCTCGTTGTTCAAACTTAGCACAGATTATGGGAAGCAAATTGATACTAAAAAAGATGGTGACGACGATGATGAAAATTGTCCGAATTTCTCCATTTACTCACAGGAATCACAGGCGGTAGCTACAGAACTCTTCGCGCAACCGCAAAAACCAGCAAAGAACTCAGACGAGGTAAGATTTCTTTACTTGTAAGACTTGTATGAAATCAACGTTTGACAAATGGCACATATCTATAAATGTCGGACGAATGCAACTTTCTTTAGGGTTGGCAATATTCAAATATTTGTACATTTTTTTGCATACTTTATATGTCATTTGAACCAACACAAAAGATCAATAATGTTTCATGAGAGCTCCCGACATATCTGCTCCCATATCAGGACTGCCTTAGCCAACGACAGCCAGATGATGTCTTTATTGATACCTTAAACTCGTCATTTGGTGTCTAAATTGTCCGAAAATTATAAAATTGGGCGTGGATCACTGAAATATATACACGTATACAATAAATCAAAATTAGTATAATTGGCGAGTGTGTACCAAATTAGATGTCTGTAGTTCTGATTATCTTTCTCATCGTCAGGTAGAATATAGCTATGCAGACTTGATGCTGACCTAGAATATACATATACCCTTGAAGGTTATAAGAATGTCTCCTACCGACTGCTAAGTTCATTCGCACTAATATTTTTATACTGTTACTCTCATTTTTAATGGTTACAGAGTATAATTATATAAATAACTGATAAAAATAGGTTTCTTTTAACAGTTATTAAGGCTAAGTTACAGTCTGTATGTATGTAGCTCCCATTCACACCTCGAAATTCCTTGGCATACTAACCGTGATATGTTATTTTCTTTCTTTCAATTTTGAAATTATTTTACTTACTCAGGATGACGACGAAATGAATGAAGATTTAGTACAATTAGATGATGATGATGATATACCATTGCCGCCAGAGCCTCAAACCGATACGGTCGTCAATGTTAAGGATGATCGCAATGCCGGTAGCGATCTTTATGAACCGGAAAACCCGACAGAAGAGCAAGATGAGGACGATAAAGAGATTGTTAGAAAGCCTATGCAATGCGGTGATAGCAACGTGGAAGAATGCAATGACAAAGTGGAAAGTAGCAAATTGAATTGTGATCGAAGCGCATCGGCTACACCAGCTAGCAAAGAACCTGAAGAGGATGATGAAACGAAAGCGCGGAGTACTCCTAGCCCCATAATCAAGGATGGCCGTTCTGTAGACAGAGGTAAAGGTGTTTTGGAACTGTACGATGACAGTGATTGGGAAGAGTTAGAGATTGATAAACCGAAAGAATATGAGAAGGCGCTCATTGAGAAAACTGTCGAGGATAATCCCGCTGTTGGTAATAACGAAACCACGGAAGGCGATGTATCAGCGAAGACTGTAAGCAGCGAATCTGACCAAGATCGATCCTATACGCCATGTTTGGATGAGAAAAATATGGAGGAGGATGCGACGGTCGGACACCAAAACGATAAATCAGATCCTTCATGTGAAGCCAAAAAAAGCGATTTCAAAAAGTGTAAAGATGCCGATGACAGTGAGGAGCGCGTGGCTGGTATGAGTACCGAACTTATATCCGAGGACGAAGAATTGACAAATGAAAATGAATCAAAGCGACGCAGTCGCAGTAGTAGTCGCCATCGTAATGAAGGGGAGACCAAAGTTGGTAAATCTAAGCACAGTTCTAAACGTAGAAAGGAAGCTTCTGAGACGTTTAAAAAAGTGGGCAAACGGCGAAAAGACCGCAATTACCGAGGCGATAAACAGCAGCAACAGGACCGAAGTCGTTCCCATCGTTCTCACTCGAAGACTCCACGTTCTGTCACACGCAGCTGCAGTAATCGAAGTCCCGATCGCAGCCGCAGTCGTAGTCTAACTAGATCCCCACGCGGTCGTAGACGTAATAGTCGCTCCAAGTCCTATTCCCGATCAAGATCGAACTCACATAGTCCACATGGCGGACGTCAACGAGCTACTTTCAGGGGTCGCGAATGTGTTCGAGGATTTGGTCGGGGACGTGGTGGATTGCGGTTTAATTTTCGAAACCAGCAATTCCAGCATAGACACTACCAGCAGCAGCATAATCAACATCAATACCCTCACCAGTACCACCAACATCATCAGCAGTATCAGTCTCAAAGTCAATACCATATGCAGCCACATTTTCAGCGACAAAAAAGACGCGAACTGCCACGCTACGATGTCCGCAACGTCGTTAGCACGTCGCGTCATCACCAAAAGGATCGTTATGGCCGAGACGCAACTCGATCTGCTAGGAGTCGATCTGTTAGTTATGAACGGCGACAGCGTTCGCGTAGCTATTCACGTAGCTCCAGGCGTACCCCTACACGTTCAACGTCCCCGAAACGCTTTCGCAGTTTTAGCATTTCGCCAACTCCGCCACCAGGTGTTACCAGGCATGAGCATGAACAAGGAATACGTCGCAGATCAGTGTCATCGGGTGGTAGACGATTCGAGCATTCACCGTCGAATTCACAACCACTTCAACCAGCACATCGTAACAGCCCGCTGCAGCGAAGTAACAGCACAATATCTGTAAGATCACGATCAAATTCGCCAGCGCGAATGAATGGCAGCCGCAACATGCAGGGAGCAAAGAATTCGCCTGGCTATTCACCACGGTATACACCACGGCTAAGTCGTAGTGCTTCAAAAAGTCCACGAAAAAAGAAGAAAAAGAAGAGTGATAAGAAGAAGAAAGGCAAGAAGCGTCCTTCAAGTAACAGTCCAGTGTCTCGGCAGCGACGTATTTCGCGGCAACGTGACCCTTTTGATGATGCTGATGATTTCCTCGCACCTCAGTTGGGTAAAAAGTCCAAAAAATCATCAGCGGGCATAGGAGCGATGCATTGGTCACCGTCCCCCACACCCAGTCTTTCTGCGGAACATTCACATTCGCATTTTATCCACGAGAGTGCAACTGGAACTGGTGGCGAAAAGCCTGCGTCGTGGACGCCGCCCCTGACATCTCCTCAAGCGCCCGTTACGCACTACACTGAAAATCCTCATCGCAGCTTGACGCCAATAATAGGGAAAAAAGTAAAACCCAAGCGAGACAAAAGCAAGAAGAAGAAAAAGCCATTAGACAAGCAGCGCAAGGACAAAAAGCGAAAACGCCACACTATGACGCCTGAACCGTTGCCCTCAAAGGAGGTTTTTGCATCAGGCAACAATATTCTTGTCAGCGTCAGTTTCAACAAGGAGGTAAACAATGCACTAGTAGGGTCGGGACAACAGCAGACTGTAGTAACATTGCCACCGACTAGGGATGAGTTCCTTGGAGGGCGGCGCACCTCCACAGACCGGCTAACTAACAGTAGCGGGGTAGCAATTAAGAAAGCTAAACGCAAGCGAAAAAAGCTAGAAGCAAAGCCTGTAGCGATTATTGATCTGGAACGCTCACCATTTCAAGTGCATCAAGAGCCGGCTGATGTTATTGTGCTGACCGATAGCGAAGATGCAAATGATAATCAGCTCTTGATGAGACGCGAAAGGCGACGTAACAGTGTCGCATCCGCTACGGATCATGTGATGATGAGAGAGAATGGACAGCGCGAAAAAACGCCACCGACCAATTGTTTGGAAACGATTTTGGAGGCTTCATATGAAAATCTAACACAAACTACCGGTCCTAAAACGCCACCGGAGCCACATCTTGTGAAGTTCAATTTACCCGCCAAAAAACAACACAAAGTGCGTAATAATCCGCTGCACGATGATGCAGACGATATACACTCTGCAGACGATCTAGAAACAGTGTGTTCTCTGCGGGGTGCTATTGACGGAGAGCCGCAGCAGCCACATGCTAATGACGGGCTCATTTCAGCGCAAAAGATAGGACCAAACACACCACCGGAATCGGGACCTTGTTCCCCGGATGCTTATGATCCTTTTGAGCCGACAAAATCACCCTCTTTATCACCGCGTTCTCCAACACCAACTCCTGCCCAGAATCTAGAACCAATGACTTTACAGACTTCCACTGGCGTTAGCAGTAGTGCTTGCGGTGGTGTGGAAAAAATTGATGCACTTACGTGCACCCAAAAACACAACAGCCACAGCGACGATCTGGTCGACGTTAAGACAGGTACTCCGACTTTGTCAAGCACTAGCAACACAACGACCCAAGTAAATACGAGTGTGAGCATTAATCCAGTAGAGCTGGTCATGGCACTCATGAGTAAGCCTAGTAACACCATTCAACAAGACCTGGCCAATAAATCCTGCGAAGTCTCGTCGGCATCGTATCTCAACAGCACTACAATGAGCACAGCGTTGGCGGTGCCAGGTGCTGAGGATAATCTTGCTGATAAAACAATAACGGTTTTGTCGAACGTCCTACTAACAAGTAGTAGTGTTGTGTCCGCGCCACAACACATACCTGTTATATCTAGTCCGCCGACTACGCTGGTAAGAAAGTTAGGCACCATGCCCAAGACTGGCGGCAGTGTGGCCAGCAGCAGCAGTGGTATAGTTAATCTGCCCTCGGGTAGTGGAGCAATGCGTAACGGCAACACCGGTGTTAGTAGTATGGCCACTGTGCTGGACGACTCTTTCAATATGGAAATTGAAAGCCCATATTCTCCTGGTTCGGCAGACTACGAGGATTTGTTTGAGCCCCCGCCAGATGGCGGTAACGCAATTGGTTCAATTAGACGTTCAAAAAGCAGCGGGGTGCCTGCTGCTGGTAAAGCAGAGATGTTTGACAATCTCTTTGGAAGCAGTTCCCCTGCGGGTCAACAAAGGATGTCATCGCGGTACAATGCCTCAACTGGAAGGAAACAGCAACGTGCAAATAACAAAAACGAACGCAAAACGAAAGTCAAAGGTGGGTTTAATACTTGTATTTGCAGTAACTTTAACCTTACTATATTGGCTGTTGGGGCCGCAAAGGCAATATTAATAATTATTTGAAATCATTGTATCTTTCCTGAAAATGATCCTTGTTTACTCAGGATTTTTGACAAGAGAATTAAGGCATCATGTCCGTTATGTTTAATATCTCATTTCGCTAATTTCTTGATTTTCCAAAATTGTACGTACGTTTACTATATGTATTACTCTATATATCATCTACCAACATTGTGTATTTAGCACTTGTATTATAAGTATAAATCAGATTAGAAAGTAGGTTGTGCTTTGATCATATAGGGCATGTTTTGGGTATGTTCCTTAAATAAGAAAATTACCAAACTCAGGGTAACGTCATCCAGATCATTATATCCTATATATTTAAAGAAAGCATTAAACATTTTGCGGTCTGTTGCCATTTTCAAACAAATTTAACTAACAATTAATGATGTTTTCATAACCTAAACTTTTGTGGTTTCAGGTAGCAAATTGGTCGACGAGCACGCGAAGCTCTATGATGATGTGCCCAATTCAGCAGTGGATTTACAAGTCAAGGATAGGGTAAGTAAATAACAAAAGCAATATGTTTTCGAAACTTTTCCAAAAATCGGTTGCAGTTTATACGTAAGCTAAACCGCCAGGAACGAGTTGTCGAGGAAGTGAAGCTGGTACTGAAACCACATTTCAATAAAAAAGTGATAACGAAGGACGATTACAAGGATATTATGCGACGCGCTGTACCCAAAGTATGTGACTGTTGCACACAAAGACTACATGTTATAATATATATATATATATATATCCAAACTTATAGATTTGTCACAGTCGCTCTGGTGAAATTAATCCCCACAAAATAAAAAATTTAATTGATGCCTATGTAAGGAAATTCCGCGCTAAACACAAGAAGTTAGGTCTGCTAAATACGGGACAAGTAAGCAGTGCCGTCAAATGTGCCGCATATTTAAAGAAGCTATAAGCGAACGTAGGGATAGTGGGCGGTGAGTATCTGAACGTGTTATGAGATATATTCAAAAATGTTTTGAATCTCAAAATGGACAGCAAAATGGTCTTTATAGCGTTTTCTTAACAAAATTATGTTTAGCGGCCGAAAGCATTCCTACGCCTCCATAAATCACAATCGACGCCCGTAAGCGCAAATACAAATATTGTCATTGCTATTGAAATTTAGTTGTTAAGTCAATTTTAGGTTACGCTACAAATGATTTTAGAGAATAAGCTAATACAGAAGTGAATATATATATTAAGCAGCAAACTCGTCTGTTAATTTTCGTTTTTTGATTTTATTGAAAGCACCACAAACTCAAAAAGTTAAATAAAACAAATTTTTTGTTTTTTACTTTTACTTTTTTTTTTATTCATATGACTTTGTGAGTAATACTGCTTTGCTTTAACAAACTGTAAGTAAATTGATGAAAACAGACATGCAAAACAGAAACTTTTATTGGACCTCATGAGTTAATCGATTCAGTTTATATAAATTATTAATTCAATTATATTGACCCAATAAATTTGTTGAAAATTCGGAATCATTTACTTAGGCTCCTAATTACCCTCTGAATTATATTAGAGTTAGATTTTAAATGCATATTTGTCAAAAGGCAGATAGGGGAGTATTTTATTTGCAACATGAGTATTTATGTATATTGTTGAAGAAACAAATGTAATTATGTATCAAGCGTAAATAACTGTATATTGTAATGCGTAATTTGAGTTAATTTTTAATTAAATAATTTGTCAATCATCATTTTTAAATAAAGAGTGCATACCTACAAAGTAACGTAAAATCAATAGCAATTATATTGTGTACATATTCTGATAATTTATTTTGAAAATACCAAAAATTAAACGTAGCTTCAAATTCATAAAATTTAAACACTGAGTATATTCAACGAAAATTAAGCTATATTCAAATATATTGATGTCACTTCATTAACCTAGAAATTGATGTGAATAAACAATTTTCGCGGCTATATTTAAGTTAATTTGAGGGTATATGAATGGAATTTTTGGTGTTTGGATATCTAATTTTATATAAGCCCAGATTTTTGTTATAATGACCGCGTTGTGCGATTATTATACCCTTAAATAACGCCAGTTGCTTTACCAAAATCCAGATGATTTCCCGCCTGGCGGATTCTTAACTTTAATACAAGAACGAACACTGGATTTGTCTAGTTCCTCTAAAAAAAAAAAAAAACGAATATATGTAACAATGAAAACAACATAGTTTAGCTAACTCACCGCTAATCGAAAAAGATGATTCTTGCATGTCTCGATGGCCATCAACACGGCCACGCACAGATGGCGTGCTGCAAGGGGAACCTCCTGCCGCCAATGGCATATTACCAGCTAGCATTGCAGAAATATTTTTTTCTTCTGGTATTAGAATGTCTAATTCAGCAAATTTTTTAGCCAAGTGGCCGTTTTGATTTTCCTCGTGCTGCTCTTCAGATGATCGCACTTTTCCCTCAATAATGTCATAAACAAATGGCGGCCGTAGTGGCATTGGTATGAAACGTCCAAACCCTTCTGCAACGCGAACGGATCCATTCTCGGCACAAATTCGTCCGCGCACTAATACATATTCAGCCACACCATGAACAGTCATACCTTCGAAAATATTTATGTCACAAGCATGATGATGGGTTTCTTTAGAAATGGTACGTGTAGCCTGTGGATTCCATATAACAATATCAGCATCCGAGCCAACAGCTAAGATAACAAAAAATTTTAAAAAGGTGATATATATGTATATATTTTTTTCCAAATACGTAGACTTTTGCCACATGTAAATATTTACACATTTTCAACATACCAATTCGTCCTTTTTGTGGGTAAATATTAAAAATTTTTGCGGCATTAGTGCTAGTTACAGCCACAAATCTACATGGATCAAGAAGGCCCTGATGTACTCCCTTCTCCCACACCACCGACATCCGATCCTCAGCACCATTAACACCATTTGGTATTTTAGTAAAGTCAAATAAACCCAGTTCTTTTTGTTTCTTATTGTAGGTGCAGTTATCACTCCCTGTCACCTGTAGATCGTCGCTGCCGTATCAAAAACGATGGGAGATTGTAAGATTACTAGCAAATGTGTGTTACTACAATATACTTACTATGCTAAAGATTTCATTAATTGCCTTGGCGTTTCTGCCGACATACGAATTGGTGGACTAGTAATATAATAAACTCGTTCCGATTTGCTAACACTGCTCATACTGCGGCCAATAGAGCTTGCAAGCGTTTCACCGAACACGGAATAGCCGCTACGACGGGCACGACCTACGAGTTCTGCAGAGGACTTGGATGTTACACCGGCAACGTATAGAGGTGTCTTCATCTAAGCAGAGTTTTTATAAGAAAAATTAAAGATTTATAGGCATTAGTATTTATTTGCAGTATGTTTGATGATTTTAAGTGATATGAACAAAATTATTGGGCGATAATGCTATAGGACAATCCAGTATCTATATTACTTACTTCGCCAGAAGCTTGATCAGGATCTCGGCCGTCATTGTATCGTTACTGGCCACAAAGGTTGATTTAGCTTATAGCTCTGTTTGATTTAAGTACGGGCACAGGCTATTGGTGCCGCGCTACTTTGATGCCATTTAATTTGCACATAATATGAGTACATGTATCAGGCAATCAAAATTTATATTTTTAAAAGTGCAGCATCGGGGGTTATATTTATTGGAGTATTATCAAGTGCCACATACCGCATACATTCTTATTTATGTACAAGAGTGCATCATACTTAATGGAAATAATAATAAATTAAAAACAAAATAAACAATTAACAAGTAACATATGTATATGTACATTTATTGTAACATTTCCCTAGTTCCCACGAGCTTTATTTTATACAATTTTGACTAAATGTGCATTCGTACATTTTATTTAAATAAAATACTTACCTGGTGGGCTAAAATGCAAGCGCGGTGTACAGCCTCTGCTTCAACTTCCTCCTGCCGTGACAATTCGTGCCCCTCGGGCCCGCAGATTCCCTCGGCTAACAAATTTTTGGTATTCTTCGCTATGATGTCACCATTCTCGGCATGCACCTAGTAAATAATTAAGCTCATCGTATATGATATGCGTACAGGTTCAACTTACCATTGCCACTGCATTTAGGCTTCTAATTCGCTCGAAAATATCCAAAAGCTCAGAATCGCTTAACATGTAGAGGCCTTTATAGGCCATATACATTTTGAACGAATTTACGCCTAGTTCCTTGCATAGTATGCCAATCTCCTCGGAAACCGACTTGGACCACCAAGTTACGCCCACATGTAAAGCATAGTCACAACATACTTTAGGGTCCGCCCAGCTACGCCACTTATCGTAAGCCTCCACCATTGACTCGTGTTTCTTGGGTAGTACACAATCAACTAATTGCGATAAAATTATTATTACTAGTAACTAAACTGAAAAGTGGTATTGAAGAGGTTCCTACTTATCATTGTAGTGCCACCAGCCACTGCCGCTTTTGTTCCCCGATAAAAACTTTAAATACAAAAAAAAATGTACTATACGAAAATGCAGTTAAATGAAAACTTACTCATCAACGGTAACGTTGTCTCCTATAGGACATTGAAGATGGGTATGAGGGTCAATGCCCCCCGGTATAATCATTCTTCCCGTTGCATCTATGATACGCACGCCTCCAGGTATTGTTATTTCGAAAGCAGGCCCAACAAATCTGCATTAAGTCCAATAAGGTTAGTTATATAGTTTTTAATGGAATTTGGTTATTTTTTACTTTATGATACCATCCTCGATGTAAACGTCCGCTTTAAAACTTTTATCATGATTTACGACTTCGCCGTTTTTAATATATATTCGATTTTGGGCACTTTGTAAGTGTATGGGCACTTTCTTAACAGGCTTTGGGCTAGCAGACATTGTTCTGAAAAAGTTAGTATATTGTATTAAATGATTGTGCGGCTGCTACTAACAATTTCCACATATCAATAATCGCAAATTATTCAGATGAGATAAACACGTAAGCGGGCAGTGACCTTTATAGGCTTCAATGCGGCGAGCAGTTGCCTAAGCCTTTTATGTGGAAAGAGCAATTGTACCAAATGACTTAAACGTAATGCCTATTTAAACGCAGGAAGAAAAAACTCAATCGGTTTTTATTATTAATACATAGCTTAAGCTGGCTTTTGAAATTAACGGGTTGATTTTTTATTCGACTTACCAACCCACATACATATGTATGTACATACGTATGCATTAAAAGTGCGATAAGGTACATACATGTACATACATTGAAGCAAAAATACTAGCGGTAATACAACTTTCTGCTTTAGTTGAATCGATAAAATAGGCTTGTACACCACGAACCCTATGTTACATGCGTGTGTATAAGTATATATGCACAAAATTACAGGATAATATAATTTTCCGTATTTGTATATCCTTGCGCATGTGTGTATACGTATGTATCTTAAGACATAAAACTGAATATGTCATGTACATTTTTTCTTCTAATGTGAAAACAATTTCTTTACATACTGTATGCAGCTTAGCAGATCATTCGATCTCTAAACGAGTTTTAACTTGATATGCCCATATTCAAAAGACGGTTTTAAAATTAAGTGTTGTTTCAGCTTAATAACCTTTTATATTTAACCTTTGAAAATTCAAGGAATCTTTTTTAGCAAACCAAATAGCACACACCCACTTTTGCAGAAAAATCGGATACTGGTGCAGTTGTCGATTTAACGTTATCGATATTTTGATGTGTTCAGTGTGCCCACTTTTCAGAAATTTGCTTTACGGTTGCTTAACATTTTGGTTTTACTTTGTTGTACATCATAATATATTTGTACAAAACATTTAAGTTTACACTCAAAAGTAATATTAACATCCAATTTTTCCCATTTTTCAGCAAAATGTTCTCTCCTAACGGACCTCTAGGTCTTGAAAATATCGGTATTTTTAAATAGAATGCTTAACCTAAATTATGGGTTATCGTCCCTGTTTGTCATTTCTCGAAGGAAAACTTACTGTTCTTAGCCGAGAGGGAAAGACCAACTTCTTGCTTAGCAACTGGTTTGAAAGCGTAGTGTTGGCTTTGAGATCCTATGACTTTACGTAGTTGAACAGTTCGGCTATAAGCATTAAAAAGTCCCCACATTTACCATAAAAACTCCGATATGCCAGTCTGCATGAATGGGCGCTTAAATATTGAATGCGAAAAATCTTACATGCATTACACTTACGTCATGTAAGCTCTTACGTATATAAGTGTGTGCACATCCCCGATCATATAAAAAACACTTTATTTTATATTATATATGTATATTAATTAAATAATTAAATTAAGTTTGAGGGACATACATTTACATCCTAGCAAAATTATACACTAATAACTACAGGTAATTATATCGATATCGAGATGTTGAGTCATATTTTTGTTTTGGAAAACTACATAAATTATATATCTTTAGGGCTTCAACTGATCCTTGTGTTCCTGTTGATCGACATGACATTATACTTATGCCAGGGCTTGCTAACAGCCCAGTCTACTTGACTTCAATTTTTTTTTAAACATCAGTCCATTTTGTTATATTGCCATGTACTTTGGGCATTTATTGTTTATGCATCAAAGTACCGCTTACAACATTTCGCACATGTCCATTTTCAGGTGCTCAATAAATCTGCAATATATGTTTTCTATTGGTTTCACGTCTTTATAATAGTAAGCATGTAAGTTAATTTTGCGTGATTCTATATCGATTAGTTTGTATTCCTTTCTAATTTTTTATGAACTGTGTTTCATTAAGGTTGAATATTTTTAAATTAAGATTAAGATAAAAACTTATTAATTAAACTTGTCATTTATGCCTAAATTATGTTTAATGTAAAATTAAACCTTGTTCCAGCAGCACTTCAGTAAATAATAAAAAAAAACAACATAAAAATTACATCAAGTGCTCCCGTTCTATAATTTCTGCTTTTGTGCAGTTAGCTTGCCAAAATTATTATAAAACAAGTTTTACGAGCATCCAATGAGTTTGAATCATTCTTCGATACTTCACACATACATACATAATACGAAATGAGCTTTGCATTATAGCAACGCGAAAACAAAATACAAGATACAATTTACAAAATAGTTAAGTATGTACATTTTTTTGTTTTTATAAGGTATGTGTCTGTGTTGTTGTTTTTTTCATATCAGTTTGTCCACGTTAATATCCATTTAATTGTATTACATATTTCTTATCGGGTTACATACGCATATGCATACATAGTAAGGTTGTATGTTCATTTTATGACTTCGTATGACATAAGTAGTATAATTAAGAATTTAAAAACTAACGTCTATATATGTTTATTTTAACACACGTAATTCGTTTCTATTATTATTATTATTATTATTATTATATATATACATGTATATATATATATGTTTACATACACATATATATATATATATATATATATATATATAACGTATGCATATGTGTGTATTAGTTTTTAATTATTATTTTTTATTAAATTTAATACATAAGTATATTGTGTGCTTAACTTTTACGCATGCATATATATGCAATTAAATCTTCTGCCTTAAGTTTGACGTTGAAAATTCATTGCTAAAATTTGAAGGGGGCTATAATAACGCCAGACCATTTTTGACTTTATATTAACTATAGATTTGAGTGAAAAAATATACAGTTATTGTGTGACCATAGTGGTTGAGTGGTCATGGTGTTGTGTTAGAAGCTGTTCCAAGTTTTCCCTATTTTACTTTAAACCTACACGGTCTCTGTCGCTATGGTTTAAAGAAAATTCGCTTTTCATTACGCACATCGTGTTATATCCCATTCAGTTGATTTACATTATTTGATTAAACATTTTTAAGAGAATACAAATCGCATTCTCAAGTTTTATCAATATAATTGTATAATGTGTGTGTTCGCTCAATACGTTTAGTTTCTTTTGCAAATTCCTTCGACAGCACTAGCATTTTGCCAATAGTAAGACGTTGCCGGTAGCATTGTTGTATACTACGCAACTGCAGCTGTTGTATTCGTATTTGCTGGCGGCGGCGCAGTCGGTTGGGTCACAGTTGATGGGGGAGTTGAATTCGACGATGAAGCGGAGTCGTTTATGTGACCTAAATTGTTAGATGACATAGCGGAAGACGAAGCGGATGGAGCTTTACCCACTTGTTGCTCGCTAGGTGTCACCAAGTTGTTAAGAGTAGGCTGACTACTGCTACCCAAGCTGCTGCTATTAGTCTGATTGCTGCTGACGGTGCCGCAGCTATTACTGTTGGTGCTACTATTGCTGACATCATTAAATGTTGCCGCTGGTGGCAATTGTTGACTGCTGTTGCTGTTATCATCGTTGATAACAGCTGCCATGACCACGGCAGTTGAAGGCTTAGCATCTGCAGACACATCTGGCTGCAAGGAGGGCTCTTGTTTTACATTATTGGTCGCTGTTGGCGCAATTAGCTTTTCAGACGGCGTCTGGATGGGCCGTTGTTGCTGTTGACGTTGCTGCAACAATCTGTACTCAACTGAATGTAATGGACCGGTCCCGCGAGATACCTGGTAAAGCACTCGCGATATAATCAGTGCTACCTGTTGATCCAATATATGTGACATTACCAATCCAAGCAACCGCTGCTCCTGCTGCATAAAAAGTGATCGATTATCTGGATGCTTGGCCAAATGTAGCAACGTGCCTGCTGCTCGTCGTAACATATCTAAGCTTGTGCCCATTGAATCGGGATTTTCGCGCAGATAGTTGATACCATGCTGATTTGCGACACCCAATGCGGTTTGTTCAGCCTGTTCAATAAATGCAACAAGGTAAGAGATGCAAGGCGATTGTAGTGCTACGGTGCGAGCCATGGCACTGTCTGCTGCAGCCAGATAGTGCAGCAAGTTTACAGAAAACTCGCGCAACACTTGATCCTCGTTCCTGCACAAATGACGCGTCAGAACCGCGCATAGTTTCTCCAATCGTGAAAATGGTGGTGTCGCGATAACCAAGTCAACATTCGCATCTGTTACACACAACTTACATAGCGCTTCTAGGGCAAGGCGTTGCGGTGAGAGCGCAGAGTTCGGGCCACAAGATGGAAATGGGTCTTGGCCATGCGCACTGGGACACACCGCCCAGTGTAGTAATCCGTCAATAAGCGGACGCGCAATTAATTCATCATAACGAGAAAGTTCCAAATGCCCAGCTATATTAGCCATGGCCACGAGCATATTTTCTCGTATGGTTATTAAATATTCCCACCACCATTCGCGCTCACCCTGCAGTGAGCTGCAAGAATCGGTGAAGTCTGTATCCTCTTCTCGATCGTAGTTGCGAGTTTTAGGGGTCCGCCGCAAGTGATCGTGGTTCAGCAAGAGTAAGCGGCCGAGCACTGCTAAAAATCTCGTTGACTTAGCCAGCACTGTTTCATTCCCGGGTACAAAAGTCAAATTTCGAAAGATATTTGAAAGAGCAATGCAGCGACGTGCTAATGAGTCCTGGCTGTCGTTTACTAAGTACAAAGAGGCTTCGTCCCGCGTATAGCATTCGTCTTCGTAGCTAGAGTCGCGGCGTCGTTTTAAAACTTGCGCATCATCGCGCACTGTTGACTTCGGGTCGAATCCCTTTGGTAACGATGTGACTCCATTTGTAAGTCGTAGCTGTTGCGGTGACTCGATTTCCATATCGATGGTTCGGCAATCACTGTCTGTTAAACTGGCTCCCATAATTTCGATGTTCATCTCTTTTTTAGCGTCGACAGTTGGTTGTGCAAACTCTTCTCCTGATTTGGACTTCTTGCTGTCACTATTGGCTGTGCAAATACTGCCTACAAGCCGCCTTTTCTTATTATAAGTCTGTTGAAGAAGACTGCCATCTTCGGTACTACTTGTAGTGTCCTCCTGTTTAAGAACAGATGAAATGTCGTCTGGTCGCATCGATTTGCCACTTTTCTGTGCGACATCCTGCTTGCTCTTATACTTAGAGCGTACGAATCGAGCAAATGGAATGTTAACAATCTCTGACTTAAACACGTCGATAATACCATCAAGTGGGTCGGGTTCCGTGAAGCCATAAGTCCAAGCATTGCTGCCTACTGGTTCGAGCTGCTCATATACCTTATTAGTGTCAATATCCCAAGCTTTTTGACGCTCGTCAACAAAGATATCATGATCTGCCGTTTGAATGCGGACTGGTACACCCTTTCGCGTGACCAGAGTGTAATTTGGAGTAAACGAAAGGAGAAGCGACCGCTCTTCAGGATTAGGCTGGACACGTACCTGACCCAAGTCGATGCCCTCGTCAGCATCATCGGAGTCTTCACTGCGGCCAACACGCTTTACATCCATGTTTTCGTAGTGCCTTCTTCGGTTGTAGCTGGAGATGCTATGCACACATCGGCTTTGTCTACGTTGCAGCTTTTCTTCAATCTTCAATGATACAACAGTACCACTGTCAGCATCATCATCTGCCTCGTCTGTCGCCTCTTCACAACGTTCATCAAACATTTCGGCGAGATTCTTTTGAAAGTGTTCCAGCAGCAGGGTTAACAGACCAGGCAAATTTGATATGCCAAAGAATTGTACTGTGGAATCGTCAAACAAAAGAACATTAAGAACATCTAACGCCCATGTACACTCAGTAAGTAGACCCGAACGCATGGCCATAAAAATTCGCCATGGATCGACAGGGCACACGTCAACCTTCGTCAGGCGTTTTCGGCGATAAAGCACCGGCGTAGTTGACTCTACACTATCGTGCGGAAAGATTAACTCCTTTTTCACCAGCTGTGCACCTACGCCAGTTACTTGTGGGGAATAGGCAGCTTGCTGGTTAGACAACTGATGTGGCGGCTGCTGTTGCGTAGGCTGCATTCCCTGTCCAACTATTGGTGACTGCTTTTGTGCAATCATAGTGGCTGGTGCGCTACCAACTATGGGCACACCCGGTGAGGCGCCTCCAGATTGTGATGGGGGTGGCATAGCAAAAGGCGGCTTTACCATGCCCCCTGTCACCGGCGGCATACTTGATGTTGGTACGCCTCCATGTGGTGATTGTGTTACGGTTTGCCCCTGCTGTTGTTGTGGCGTCATTACAGGCACTCCACTGGGCATACGTTGTTGCTGTGCAACTCCAACTGGTGGACGCAATGACGATCCCGGCTGCGAAATACTTGTTTGTGGTGGCGCTTGAACCGCATTTATTTGCGCCCACTGTGGTGCCGTTTGCTGTTGTTGTTGTCCAGGCGGAGTACTCTGCTGATAAGACTGTTGTTGCTGCTGCTGCGGAGGTGGTGGGGGTTGTTGAGGTGGGTAACGATGCTGTTCCCACTGAGCTACACCCGTTTGCTGCTGTCCGTGCGGACCATGCGGACCTCCAGGAGGAGCAGCACTCCGAGGTGGGGCATTTCCCCATGATTGTGGTGCAGACGACGTGGGATACTGGGGACGATATTGTGGGTTGTTGCCTTGCCAACCACCTATAAAAAACGAATAAATAAATAAAAAGTAATAAATAAAAAAAAAAACAGTAAAACACTTACCATAAATTTGAGGCCGCGCAGCATAGCCTGGGTAAGGCTGCGAGTCTTTTATGAAGTCGGGATGTCGGCGCGGTTGGGGACTCTTTAAAAGTAAAATTTTAGTTATTTTTGTAAATATATATTCTGCAAGCTTGAATTTACTTGATCTGGCGGTCTATAGTAGTCCTGCTGATTAGGAGTACTTGGCACATAGCCACTATTTGGGGGTGCTACTGGTGCTCCACTAGCTGGTGGTCCACCCGTTACGGCTTGTGCTGGTGGCTGTGGTCCGCCCGGTGGTGCCTGACTGTAGGGTCGATTTCCATAGGGACCATACTGATTAGCGCCAGCTGGCGGGCTGTGTAAAAAAAATAACAAATTTCATTAAAAAAAAAATGGCATATGTATTTAAAACAATGGTAAATAAAATTAAGCTGAGTACGGTTGAATTTCTGAATATAAATGTATGTGTATCTGAGTGTAATGAAGATGCATGTATAGGAATTGTTCACTCACGCTTCCCCTTCGGGTCCATAAGGAGGGTACATGTTGCGATTCTGGGGTGGATATTGGCCCTGATTTGGTCCAAAAGGTTGACCAGGCGGACCAGCGGAGTTATACTGATCGCTTGAACCATATTGACCATAAGCTCCTGGTTGTGTTGGATAAGGAGAACCTGTAATAATTATAAATATGTGCTTAAATTTATTGTCATCCTACACAGTTACAAGAAACAAGTTATAGTGGCGGTACAGAAATGGACAAAAATTAAATACTAATTATTTATTGAAATTTGACTAATTAAAAAGCAGTTTAAAACACAATACAAAAATCACTGTTTTTTCTTTAGTTTGTTTAATCATATTATTACATTATTTTCTTTTTACCTTTTTAAGTACCCTTATGCAACAATTTGAGCCATTTCATAGATTTATAGTGTTAATTAAATGAATCAGCACAGTCAAACATAAAAACTAAACACTTTTTCTTTCAATAGAGACAAAGATCTAATAATTATAAATATTAATAATTATATAAATCAATTAAATTTAACAAAACACAGTTTACAACAGTTGCTTCAAAAAGTTGCTTTTAAATTGGTAAACAAGACAGATAAGGCATACAATGAAATAAGCAATGTAAAATATTTCTATGCACAAGCAATTATTCTACGACCCACATGCAGACTTAAGCCAATGAAGAGTTTAAATAATCAAATTAAAATAATGACACATTAAAATAATTTGTATAACAAAAGATAAAAAAGAAAACAAGATGAATGTACCTGGCGTTCTAGACACAGGCGTTGGATACCCAGAGCTACCCTGTGGATAAGGTACTCCAGTTCCAGGGCGCGCATGCTGCGTCGACGGCGGCCCATGTTGCTGTGGTGGTGGCGCCGGTGGTTGCTGCGACGGCGACGGCAATTGCGTTGGAATGCCTTGTTGGTGGTGTTGGTTGCCCGATTGTGGCGCTGAGTGCGGTGAATGTGGGGGCGGTGGAGGAGCACCGTGTGACGCACCACCAACTGCAGCAACAGCAACACCACCAGCGGCCACACCGCCAGCAATAGGATCTTCAAAGGGATTGCTCACATTTATGTTATCACCGGCAACAGTGGCAGCTGATTGATTTTGTGTGCCTAAAGCGGCAAGCGGCATTGATGATGATTATGGATTGATGAAGAAATTAATGAATGACACAGTATAAACGTAATAAGATTTGTAGTTGACAGGAAGGTTAAGGTTTGGTTGAGCAATGTCGAAGTTGTTTTGTAATTTTAGTGGTGCGATGTGGTGTTGTTGTTGGTGGTGTCAGATGATTTAATTTTTTATTTTTAATAATAGTGCGCCCATATTTACGTAACCAACATAAAAATGAATAAACAAATTACACACATGAAATTAATATTCAAATTAAATTGTAGGCGAACAAAATATATATGCATTATCTATTTGCAATACACATATAACATTGAAAACACAAAATATTGAAGAGGATAAGTATAATCTTACAATAATAAAATAATTGTTAATAATACACTCATATATATATACATGTGTAAATAAATATATATATATATATGTATATATATATATGAAACTCTCAGATTAATTTAATAAATAATATTGCTTACCTGGATGAGGTGCCTGCGGATTGTTTTGCGACGGTGGTCTTGGCATCTGGCCTGCTGTGGCATAATCTGGTTGTGGTCCAGCAGATGGTGGATATGCACCAGCGCCAGAGTAGCTCGTGTAGCCATCGATTGCCGAATTCGGTGCGCCACCTGGTGGTGCAGGGAAAGAATCCTGCGAGTTTGATGATCCTGTAGAATTTGTTGTTCCAGCGTCCAAATGACCACCACCGATTGGTTTGAATATTTGGGCATTGTAAGAAATAGTGAGAAAAAGTTGGGAGAAACATTATATTGATATAAAATATAAAGATAATTAGGAAAAAGGTTCTGCCGCTTGTAGCAGATTAAGTTCATTTGCAAACTATATAGCAGTATACAAGCCTAGCCTATTAAACCTCTAACCATATCATCTGTAAACACTTACCTGGTGATGGCACCGATGCTGCCTTGGTTGTCTTTTTCTTGCTACCGGCTTCCACTTGCTGAATGATGGGTAATGGATCAATGTCGCCGCGATCAAAGTGGCACTCGAATGCCAACAGATTCTTTGTATAGTGTTTCCGAAGTGTATATGCGGCGCTACTGCTAGCGCCAATGCCTAGAAGACCGGCAATATCCTTCCATGTCTTGCTCTTAGTTACCTGTCAACAACAACGAAAATATGCGTATATATTTGAAAATAACAGAGGTTAGACTATTGAGGTACATCATTAATAAATATGAAAGATACATAAAATACGAGCAATTGAAGCGTTTAACTAATACGCATTCAACAATAATTTTAGAAAATGTGTTAGTAATGAAGATATAAATCAAACTTGAAAGATAATTCTTCAAAATAAAATGTTGAACGTAACCTCTTAAGTTTAATGGCGAATAAATGTTGACACTCAGTAGAAAGTAAATATTAAAAAGTTCTTTTAAAAGCATGCTGACAAAAAATGCATGCAAAAGTGTGAAAATTATTAGATCTATCATGTTTCTGAGTCATTTAACATAATGATGTAAAAAAGACGGTAAGTACTTTCAGGTCGTACAAACGGAATGAACGGGGTTGGATGTCATGCTACTGAATATTAGGAAATGTATGACCGTTTCTTGATTGTTTCACATTTAAAGAAATCATTTTTTTAAGGGTTAGCTAAATTTTTTACTTTGGTTGGTGGTGTTTGGTGGTTTGATTGATTTGGTTGGTTGAACATTAATTTTGGTTTGTTTGATTTGGTTTTGCTAGTAAATCTAAAAAGAAGTTAGTAAAAGGAGTTACTACGGCACCTTGCATACCTCGACGAATCCGCCACGTTCTTTTACATAAATATATAACCTATATAAATCGAGTGGCTGTTTTGAAATGGTTGGGCACGCTGTTATTGGTGTACGGCGTTCCTCCATAAAAGCACGCAGTTTATCAAGCCAACCTCGCCTATCAGGATTGTCATCCATCTCATACAACTTGCAAAGCGAGTCTGATTTTTTAGTAGTTGTAATAGTACTACGAAATGGCTCTT
Organism: Drosophila virilis; assembly: GCF_030788295.1. Lineage (NCBI taxonomy): Eukaryota > Metazoa > Arthropoda > Insecta > Diptera > Drosophilidae > Drosophila > Drosophila virilis. The sequence continues at coordinate 33,863,686 of NC_091544.1, forward strand.
GTTGAACAGGAACATGACTGTTAAAAACCTGCTGCAAATAGAAGAGCGGGTCATTTTGTTGAACATTTTCTAATTTAAAAAATGCTTACCGAACTAGCGGCTGGACGTGGCCAATTCGGGGGCGAATTCATTTCATAATCTTCACCAGTTGGACCAGCGCCTCCATGCATTACAGCTGGATGCGGAGATGTGCTTGGGGGAGCTAAATGACTTTGGTTATATGGATCATGTTTGCGCGACTTTGGTGTGGTACATTGTGGATCTTCGCCTGATGCTGTAACATGACAAAGTCTCAGTTATTCGTCTTAACATTTATTTAAAGGTACCCACCAGCTGACGCATTTGAAAGTGTGCTCTGTTGACTAACTTCATCCATTGGTGTACCATCTGGTCCAGTTGTAACAACTGCGGTAACTGCATGCAATGCCGTGGCTGGCGAAGACCCTGATGAACTTATGCCATTGTCTTGAGATATATGCTCAGTGTCACTTCCGGTCTGTGCGCCTAGCATAGCCTGAGGCGGCGTGCTAGTAGGTGGCCCCATACTTTGTGGCGGACCCATATGATGTGGTGGGCCCATAGGCATTGCCGGATGCATGCCGGTCGGCCCATTGCCATATCCCTGCGGCTGTGGACCGGCTGGGTTAGCACCATATCCGCCTTTGTGTTGTAAATGCTGTTTAAGATAATTAAGAGGGCGCGGAGAACCACTGCTTTGTGGTGGTGGTGGTCCAACTGGTGGCGGTGTGCCCTTGCCTTGCACGTGGTTTCCCATACCAGTGCCCATTTGTCCTGATCCACTCCCAGGTCCAGACTGTTGGGGCGAAGGTGGCACCCACTGATAGGGCGGATACTGCGAATGAGGGCTCCCACTACCGTGATTAGGCATAGATCGAGGGTAACCAGCTTGTGCGCCGGTTGGCATGCTGTTAGCTACCCCAGCGGGCTGGCTAGTTGGAGGAGGTTGTGGCCCAGTTCCATACGCTCCTGACGGATACTGAGGGCGTGGCGGGTAGTTGCCTAGTAAAATAACAAATTTTTTAAAAACGTTCAAAAGCTACGTTTTATGAATAATACCTTGAGGATATTGTTGTGGAGGATATCCCTGCGCGCCGGGACTCTGTCCCGGCAAGCTCATTTTGTAACTGCCATGTATATGCTGCGGAATTGGATAACCACCTGCAGCCCCTTGCGGCGGTGGCGGTGGTGTAGCCATATTGTTAACATTTTGGTTTGGCGCCGGTGCTGGTGGTGGCGTCTGCTGCGGAGAATTACTCGCTGAAGATGCTGAATTTGAAGCCTGTTGCTGCTGAGATTGTTGCTGAGATGATGGCCCACCCGATAGACCGTGTGGTGGCAATGGGGGTGGGCCAGAAACCACTGCTGGTTGCTGCATGGGACCGCCACTACTTGACTGATTACTCGCTGGGCGCGAAATCGGATGATTTTGTGCTAAATTAAAGCGAATTCAGTATTGGTTTAACTTACAAGAATCGTCATATACTTACCCACTGCAGGAGACATAGATCTTGAGCCCGATGAGCCGGTAGGCGAGGGTGTTGGCCTCATGACTTGCTGTGGATTAGGTGTACCGGGCGGACCAGAGCCCATACCACTATGTGCACCGCCACTTGAACTATCGTTACTATTTTGCCCAATCAGCTCCTAAATTAAAGACGCAAATAGTGTTATATATATATTGAATCAGCTTTTCTATTAAATCCTTGAAACATATTAAGAGTAATACAACCATAGTTTAGTCCCATTAGCAGAGCTTAATAAAATACTGCACTTTTTAAAAATTTTTGTTTAAATACGATCTATTCATTTATGCATGTACACCCTGCGAAAACAGTATACATAGTTCCAAAATATTAAAAATTAAAAAAATGATTCTGAATATTAAACCTCAACGGGCGATTGTAACATTTTGAGAATACAAAAAGCTGAACACAAGTGAGAACAAATAAGACATATGTATGTGCATATACTAGTAAATACATACGTACATATGTTTGTCTGCAGACAAAGCCAAATACAGAGGCTTAAGCCGACAGCAATTCGAGTCGCAGAGTAAAACGAACAGCGCGGGATCAACATTGTCGATATAAATGTTGATGAGGGGGGGAAGTGACCGCGACGGCAAAAACACTGTTCGTTTTGGTATCTGAGAAATTAAGTGAACTGAAATGAAATGTACGACGAACTGACGGGCATAGCTACGGGCAAAGTTAAAGCGCAAAACAAAAACAACAACAGCAATATCAGGCAGAGCAAAAGCTATGTATATATGTGGAACGAATAACGACGAAGCCGACGCAGACTGCAACTTGAAAGCGTGCAGAGGGACGTGGATTGGAGATGTGGCAGTGGTAGTTATGGCGCGCTTTGAGTGAGCCAACGTACGATGACAAAGACGTAGATAAGAAACAGCAACGTGAACACAGGCATACATACTCACACAGACACGTATACCACACACATTCAACGTTAAACTATAATAAAAAAAAAAATAATAATAAAAACAGCGCCAGCTATTCGTTTCTTTGCTCGTTTCTCTGTTCATTCGCTTTCGTGCCATACACATAGAAAAAAAAGCAAGAGCGTCGAGTGCTTCAAGTATGGGTGAAAAATGTGTTGGGGGGAATAGAGGCCAAGCATGGAGTATACTTGAGTAGCATAGGCGATGGCTGCGACGTTGATGACGAGAATAGCAAAGCCACCACAGGCAGCGACAGCAGAAGGCAAATGTAAAAAAACGATGAACGATGGGGCAACGCTCCTCAAGATGAAGGCGACCCACGTTTTTACGTGTGAGTGGGTTTGTACATATGTAAACGCTTGCTGCCGGCATGTAGAAAAATTACTTGGAAAGAAAAACAACCGCTACGGGAACAGCACAATGAAATAATATATAATAAAAATGCGTTTGTGCGGGCATTTGTTATTGTACAGTGTTTGCATTATTGTATAAAGTGTACAAATATTAAAAAAAATCTTAAAGCAAAGATAATGTTTTACGGGGCATGGAATTCAACTTAATAATTAAATTGTTTTAAATTATTATTATTATTAATACGAGACCGAAAAAAATAAAGGCAATATATTGTATAGTTATACTTGCAATCACACCAAACAAACTGCCGCCAAGCGCAAAAAAAGTTACTGTAAAGCCTTTGACGAATAAAAATTTAAAATTCATAGAAATAAAAATTCCTACATGAAAGGTCGGGGAGATGATTTTTCATGATTTAAATATGTTATTGCAGAATGTAGTTTATTTATCCCAATTTATATACAGACGGTAAGTGAGAATATGTAGATACACACATACATACGTTCATACATATACATTTAAGAATGTATATTTTGAAAATGGCTTTGCCTAGTTAAACATAGAAGTTAGTCAGTTTCGTAATTAATTAAATTTTTCTAAGCAGAAGAAGAGAGCAGCAAAAAATCCTTGACACAACTCAATTGTTAAACACCATTGCTGTAAAGCCCTACCGCATCTGGCGAAAATTCACGTTATTTCTAGGTGTGCGCGCCTTTTTGTATCTGCTTTTTGATTTATGTATTCGCTTGTGTTAACGGGTACCACTTGATGAGTAAAACAAATGGTTAGTAAATGTGAATGAAGATAGGAATTTCGCACGGGTAAGAAAATAAAATGAATATCATAATTCTAAAAAAAAATTTGTTCGCGTTAAAGAATTTTGTATAAATGACTAAAGCATGATAAAGGATATAATACGGGCAGTTTAGAAAATGCATTAAAAAATTATTTTATTGCGTAAATTTAAGTACAAAGCGAAACTATTCAAATATCTGATATTATTTATTAATTTGAATTTTTCTGTTATAAATTCCTACAATGGCAACACTGAATAAAAGTTAAGGTTTGCACTTAGCACTCTATCAGCTTATTATTATGGCTTCTCCTTGAACACATCTTATAAAAGAAAGTGAATTCCTTAAAGCCTAAACTTCGCGAGTAAATTTACTCGGCGTTGTCAGCACGGAATATAAAAGTGAACAGCCCGCAAGCAACAACAACCTTGGCATTGACCCAAATGCATACATATATGAAAACAGCTGCTCTTTGTAAGATCTTGAGTGTATTTGTATTTTATCTATGTATTTGTGCACACACTACAACAACATAAAGGGAATGAGAAAAAAGTGGTATGAGGCATGTTGACGGCAGCGCAACAGCGACCATTACGGACATTTTAAATGAATGAATGGGGTACTACGCATACATACTGACTCCTCTCTAAAAAATATACAAAGATTGAGAGTCCGCCAACATAAAAGTTGTTGTCATGGCCTGCACGCTGATAGCGCGATTCAGTTAAGAATGCGTACTTCGATATCGTAAAGTCTAACAAGTGATCTAGTTAGTTATCAATATTTTGGTGAGCCCTATTAACAGGACCATTGTTGTATCTTTATTTAAAAGTAGAAGCTGTTATATGTTTGTACAAAATAATTACCTGGTGTGGCGATGGTGATGCCTGCGAGGGCTGCGGTGATGGACTCGGTGCATGCCCTGGACTGCTGCTAGGTGCCGGGCCCCCACCGCTATGCGGCGCTGGCGGTTGTTGGAGTGGTGCATGATGCGGTGAGGCAGGCGGCAATGGGTGGCCAGGACCAGGACTAGGAGATGAGCTGCCCGGCCATGGTCGGTTAGGTTCGGGATACTAAAAGTATATAAAAATATCGTGATTTTGATCGTACATAAAATGAAACTATTTTTAATTTTTCCAACTTTTTATACGTATGTATACGGCATATGTACGTTCAGAGCCGCTAGTGTTTTTTGTCCCAAGTTTTTGGGAATGCGTAGCTTTATTTTTATAGAATATCGATTTAAAATGTTTCATACCTGGTGCGTTGTGTAGGCAGTTCGATGGTTGGGCCCAGTCGTCGGTAAGCCTGGTGGTGTTGGGTATCTTTGAGGGTACGGCGAATATTGAGAAGTGGGCGGTGTATTTTGTTGCTGCTGCTGTTGTTGTGAGGGTCCAGGTGGTGGCGCTCCGGGCGCTCCAGGAGCGCTAACACCTGTCTGTTGTGTAGCTTGTTGTTGCTGTTGGGCCTGCTGCTGCTGCTGTTGGGGCGAACTTGGATAGGAACCTGAGTTTTGACTGTGAGCTGGCGGATATGGTGATTGACCTCTGGAAGTATTTGTCTGTAAATTAAAAAAATATATTCCTGTTTTATTAAATTTCGTTGAAACACTCAATGTGAATATCCGTTTATAGGCAATGATTTAAATTTGTAGCACACTTTTTTTTATCAGTCAGTACTGAATACAAACGGAAAGCAAAACAGCGCCCATCTGGTACATATTTTTGTTGAGTGTTGCATAAACTTGCATTATAGTATTTTAATTAATTTTTCACAACTTATTCGGTAAGCTCTTTTACACACGAAACCAGAGTTTACATTTATGTAAAATGTACGACAGTTATGTATGAATGTTTAAAACTGTATATATGAAAATAGAATATAAGATTGACAGTTAAAAATGTGCATTTCATATAATGCAATCGCCATAGCGTGCCTGAATTTAAAAGCAGACAAAAAGACGAGGCAAACATGGAAGATTTTGATTCAACCTGATAGTATTACAAGAATCGAGAAATTTGATTCATGAAGGAAAAAGACAAGCGAAGAGACGAATCTATACTTGTAACAGTACAACGATAACCATTCACACCCTCATCGCGCCCATACCTGCGTACTTAACAACAATAACAATAACAATAAATAACAAATGTTGCTGGTAACGCTAAGGCCATAAGCCTAATGTACTAAAAAAGAGGCAAAGTCGTCGTATTATTGCAAATAGCATGGCGAAGTAAAACTTGGGAATAAAGCTGAAGTGCGATTTTGGCAACGAATGCCTTTTGCATTTGTGCGTGCGCTGAAACCGACAACTAGCAACGTTGGTTGGTCAACTAGAGGGTGACAGGAAACATGAATAGATGGTTTTGCTAAATACCGACATCTATTTGCGTTTGGCCCTTTACATATAGTGAATTCAGAAGCAGAGGAGAAATAACCAAAAAGGCAAAACTCATCATCGGTGAAAATCAAATTCAGAAATATATACTGCAGCTAAGGGTCGCAAGCTGTCTTGTTGCTGCCAACACAAAGACATCGAATGCATGAGGGAACGAATGGAATCAAACGAGTGACAGAGCAACGGATAAATTAAGATTTGTGTAAAACAGGGACTAGCCATGTTAAAGTCGGTCCGGAGTAAAATTACAATAACAGAACGAAACAAAAGTAACATGTGAAAGTGATCTAACTGAAATATATGATGAACATGAGCATATAAATATTCGTACGGAAACTATTTAAATTTAAAACGCACACCTTTTAAGCTTTCCTATCCACATAGGTGCAAGCCATTGAGTACACCTTCTTTGAGAGATATGAGTGCACAGTTTGCCTCTTTTTTAACTTATGTCTAAAAAAATCAATTCGTTTACTACCAGTTTTGAAATAAAGGTATATTAGAATATTGGGAGCATGGGTAAATGGCTGTTGTGTGATACTTCTTTGTTTTTCATTCAATGGGTTTAAATTATTTTCAGACTTATGTGCACATTAATTGAAAAAAGGCATCTATTATGATTACTTGAGCATTTTAATTATAAAATACAATAAATTTTACAGAGCTGTTTTCTTTTACGATAACTTGATAACCCGAACACCTTTTTGTATCTTATGAGTAAATGGTATGAAGTAAATGTGTAGATTTGCATACATGTAACAATATAAGAGAAAAGTTCAAATCGTACATGGGTATACTCATAAACCAATATGTAAATATATATGTTTGTTAAAAAAATGTTAAGGGAGTATCTGCATAAATCATATTTTAATATTCCTCAAGGTCTATGTCGAATGCTGACAGGTAAAAATCTACCAAATGATAGGCCCATAGCTTATGGGCATACATTTGAACCACGATTTGACATTCTATAAATCGGGAACTTCTGGTAACCAGGATTCTTTCTACTCTAAAATGAAAACTTAGGTTACAGCGTATTAAATGAGTGTTAATGAATGTACTTCATTTATATATTTATAATTATCCGAGGGAGCCCTGTATTCAGATATAAAAATATAAAATTCCAGTTATCGTGCCACATATTCGCTCATATATATTGCAATATCTAGATTTTTGCAGTTGTTATTTTATATATATATTTTTTTATTTATGCAGCATTTTGCATTGAAAAAGTGACAGCAGCTTTACCCCAAAAAGATAAAAGACTAATAAAATACAAATCAAAGCCGATTCAAAAAATGTTTTAAATAAATGAAAATATTGTACACAAAATCTAAATAACCAATTATAGCACACACAAACAGACGTGTAAATATGTCTGAATAGCAAACTAGAGCGTAAATGCAGCCATTCTTCTGCTTGCTTCATCAGGTGGTGGTGGTACCGGCAACTTCACTTGCCAACAACATGCCTTTTAATGCTTTTATGTTTTTGTTTTCCGACAACTCGTGCTTGTTCTTTTTTTAAGTTTGTACCGCGGATATACGCGAAATTTGTTAAGTGTGTCAAGTGTGTATTTGCAAACCTATAGACGGATTTGGGGAGCCTTTAAAACTTCCTTGATCGACAACGCATCGCGCGTAGTTACTATTTAAGATTGATAAGAACTCAACTTACCGGTGGTGGTGTCCTATACTGTTGCGATGGGCCCAGCTGTGGGCTGTAGGGCCTTGGGGGTGGTGCCCACCCGCCCTGTTGTGCACCGTACGGCTGGTGTTGTGGTGGCGGCGGTCCATGAGTTGGTAGTGGAGGCGGTGGCCCTCCAGGTTGCTGCTGAACATTTTGTTGATGCTGCTGTTGGGCTGCGGCAGCCACTGCCGCATTGGCAACTTGCTGGGTATCATAATTATTCGCATAGCGATGCTGGGGTGGTGGCGGCGGATTTGACGATTGTAGTAATGAATTCAGGGTTGGGGTTGGCCCCTGCGGCGGTTGACCGGGTATGTACCGCTGTTGTGGAGGTCGATTCGGGGATCCCCCAGAACCTTGCAGCTGTTGTTGTTGGTGCGGCGTTTTGCCCCCAGGAGGTGGTTGCTGCGTGGGCGCATGCCCATATCGATAGGGATCTATGTTGGGATCACCTGAGTGATAGCGCGCGTAGGCTGGATGTGCATGGGGATGTTGGACGCCGGGTGGCGGTGGCAAATGTGCCGAACCATATTCATCCTTCACACCAGGTGTATGCTCGGGTGGAAGCGGTAGTGGTCCCTGTTGTGGCGGTGGTCCACCGTGGTGCTGCATGTGTGGTGGAAGAGGCGGCCCCTGTGGCTGCTGTTGTTGTTGATGTAAATGGTGATAGTGTGACATAGCTGTTGCTGAGTCGGGAGTTGAACCTGGCAGAGCGCCAGGCGGCGGCCCGCTGTACGGATGCGGTACAGTGCCACCTTGCTGTATAATAGAATCGTTGCCGTTGTTCGGTGTGGGTGGACCCGCGGTTGGTGGTGTAGCGCCACCTGCACTGGCTGCCACAGTTGGGGATGCGCTTGCACCAGTCGCACCGCTACCACTACCTTGTGTTGATGGCGATTTTATTTTGTCATTCATGGCGTCGTCGTTTCGCAAACGATGCTTATTAAATCAAGAAGCTGTGGTTGTTGAAGAATATCCACCAACAACGTTGACGCTGATGACGACTTCCCCGACTGCAGCGGCAAATTTGAGGTTATGTTAGCTGCAAGTTTTAGAAGCAATAATTAGTTTACTTAGCTCAAATAATACAATATAAATAACACCAAGGCTCACGAAATCATAACCATAGGACAATCACAGGCTCAATACATATTTCATTTGGCCGCCAAAGATTTTGTAATTCTACATTCTGTGTATTGAAAAATCAACTACCACTACCACAGCATTCAGACTGTCCGTTTACAAATTGTCGCGCGTTGACAGCCACAAAGCGCTCTCTGGATTCTCTCTTGCGCTCTTTACATTTGGCAACTAAACACGCAAACGCCATCTCACTTGCATGAGAGTGTGGCTCTCACTGTCGCACTTACATGTGCGCGTATGGGATGTGTGTATTAGTTTTGTTTAATAGGGGAAGTAAATTATTAATTAATTATATTTCTTTTATACGTCGAATAGGAATTATTGGAATATTATTGAAAAATACAATTTTTGTTTTGTACACGTGCAACAAAACATTCAATCAACATTAATACATTTTATTAAATTGTATCTGATCAATTATTTTACAGAACTATAAATATTGCCACACATTGTTTTAATATAAATATTTCTATTGAAATATTTAAGTTATATGAAATAAGCGCTTTTTAACATTTTATGATTATCATTTATATTTTACTGATATAAAAACAATCAAAAATATTTGTAAATCCAAGTGAATTATATAGCAAATTCAAAAGCAACTGCAGACAAAACTGATATTTATTGCACACGAATTTCATACAGATATTCCCATACCTCTTCGGTCAGTTGTGTCGATCACAATATGAAATAGACTATGTATTTATGTTTAACTTAGACCGACAATCACAATGCTAGACCACAAGATTGTGCTAAACATGCATATGCATGTTAAAGATTATGTGTGCATAAAAGACAGTCATGTAAGGCAATAAGCTCTACTCATCCCAATATCAATGTGCATACAGCTTTCTGGTGGTACAATTGCAGCGTTTGTTTTATACATTTTTCATTATCCACTTTGAGTTCACTTTTCATATAATTTGCTTTTGGATTTTTTGCGCGCTCCCGTTGATTTTCTGTTTTGGAGTGCTATTTATCTCGCTTGTATTGTATGCGGCCTTTTTGTATGTCAAATAAGTGTGTACGAGCGAGACAACCACTGCTGTTGCATATAAATTTTAATGCCGAATGTGAGAACAAAACGAGTTTTCCTGTCGCGTTTTTAACAATTTGTTTTTGCTAATTTTTATTAGGTTCATTTTATTGCATTACTATGAATATCACTCTCAATTAATATATTTACGTAAATATTTTATAATTCAGGTAGCTTTTCATTCGTTTAGTGTAATAGCACTGCTCGCTGCTGCTGACGTTTATCGTTGCCGTCGTCTCGTTTATGCATCATTAAAGGTTTTTTTTTCTTTTTTTCTTTTATTTTTTTTTATACATTTTTTGCATGATTATCTTTTTGGTTTAGTTCTTTGGCTGGTAGGTTCAGATTGATACATATTGGCGAAGATGTGACCCTGTAGTGATGATGCAAGGATCTGGCTGAGAATTTAATATTTTAAGTATACACACACACGTATCTGTACCGTACCGAACTTTGAGCCTGCATGTATGTACATATTTGATTTTTACGTATCGAGCTTGTACTTTTCACTCGCTAGTGTAACGAGTCCGGTAAATTATTGGTGATTTAAGTCTTTTTCTGAACTAATCGACACACATGTACACACCCACACTTACACATAGAAATATATTCACGCATCGACCGTCCATAGACTTGCTATATACACTAAAAACGAACTCGCGTGAGAAGACAAGCTCGGTACGAGTACGAACATTACACTGTATGCAAGTCTTGTCTGCCGAAAAAAACCATTCATAACCGTCGCGCACAATAAAAAACACCTGGTAGTTATTAAATTCACACTGAGTTAGTAGCTCGAAAATGTATTCATATAATCTTTACACTTTTTCCTCTTTGTACAGTGTATTTCACTTATTTTTCATAATTTCTCAACATGACGAGCTGGCCCTATACAAAGCGATTTTAAGCGTTGCCAGACTTTTCTACTGACGCGAACAAATATGGCGGATAGTGCATTAAGAAATATTGAGCCCATCTCGATACTATCGATACTAAGATTTCCCATTTTGTATTTTTCAGAGGTGATATTCTTAACTATCAATTTTCACAATAGGGAGTATTTAATATCGGTAAAAATATACCGATATCTGTTAATATGTAAATTTCTGATATGCTGTGTTAAATAGCAGTTAATTATCTAATGGGATATGTACCGTCCTTCCAATCATTTGAAAACTTAATAACTTAATTGCCTTGGTTACATATATAAGGGGAAAGACTACATATTCTTAGATTCATGGAACATATATAAACATAATACAAAGTGGGGATTGTATTTTCAATGAAAGTTTTTAAGTATTTAAACAATAGTATATTTTCGGTATTCTTTTTCTTTGAGGTATATTCAACTTTACCATACCTGGTCACATTATTTAAGAAGCACCGTTATGTAGTTGAACTAAATTCATTTCCTGTGCTTGTACATCTGATCCAGTATTCGGGGTCGTCTGAAATGCGGAGCTTATATGTTTTGTTAATGTATTGCCATCTTGTGCATGTACTTGTACAATTTAACTTTGTTGGCGCACTTTCGATACGCAAAAATGATTTGAATGGTGTGGAAGGGCGCAGTCACGATGCGGGTAAGATAAGGTGTTACGTTATAAGGTCTAAGCTGTTAGAAGGTAAAGGTATATATTTAGTATTTGTATTAATATCCAATAAATAATGGCGGATTCATGAACAGTTCCATTTTGAATTATCGCTATCTCACTCTATCGTATACTTTTGACGGTCAAGTTGGACTCTAATGTAGTAGCACACATACATACATATGTACATACAGTATGTCAATAAAGTTTCGATTAGGGAAAACAACGCATTTGTTAGGTTTAGTTGAACGTAAATGTACTTTAAAATGGTAATTTTTTTTCATATCTAATTTATTTCGATTCGCTATTTTAGCATGAGCATAACGCCAGAAAAATAACTTTATCCAAACATTTTATAGAATTAAAAAACTAAAAACAATCAGATTTTATGCTGTCAATAAAAAAACAAACGTTAGAAATTGCAATAGGAAATAACTAGAAAACTCAAACACACAAGAGAAGCAAAACGCATGGGCCTAAATATAACGGGATCGTCCCAAAGCGAACTGCAGAACAATTTACCGTAGCTGTAAAAACACTTTATTGACAGCATAAAATTTGAATGTTTTTAGTTTTTTAATTCTATTAAATGTTCTAGGAAAAATAGCGAATCGAAATAAATTAGATATGAAAAAATATTCCCACTTTAAAGTACAAAGTACATACAGTTCAACTAAACCTACAAAATGCGTTTTTTTGCTAGCCAAAACACTTTATTGACATACTGTACATATAAATTATTTTGCTTAAAAGTATTCGCAAATTTATTCATATGTTTCTATGCATGTGATCTGCATTAGTATGTATGTATGTAGTATATAGTTCGAATGATGTATTCATACACATGGTATATATGTTGCAGATGTCGCTAAAAGTGGATTGCTTAAAATGTGTAAGACTTGCACATCTGTAAAGTGTGTACCACAAATTCAATGTCCCGCTCATGTCCGCATGGGGGACCACGAGAAGCCACAAATTTGCGATCTGCCCGCTGGCAAATTTGGCTATTGCTGCGAAACTGGACAAAACCACACTGCGCCACAAAATAAGGCACGCCGAGCAACGATTCCATCCTTTTTGCCACCTGATGTGCTTGAAGAAGCACGCAAGAATTTTGAGCATTTAATGCACGGAGTTGTCCAAATGCCGGTCCTTCGTGGGCATCCAGATTTTACTCATGGTATTGTTTTTCAATCCACACCCAAAGAAGATTTGCATAATTTTGCATTGTCGAACAGTGCGCTTGAATTGGTAATTGCCAGTCAAGTGTTTGGCAAGAAGGAACAGGTGCCCGTTGATGACCTGATCACAAACAATGTGCCAATTCAATTTTCAAAGACACCGTTGGCTCAGCATTGCCAAACGCGTCCCATTTGCCTAGGTAGACACCATTTTCGGAGTATGGATGGCACTTGTAATAATCCGTTACCGCAACGTTCGCATTGGGGTGCTGCTGGCCAGCCAATGGAGCGTCTGCTTCCCCCAGCCTACGAAGATGGGATTTGGACTCCTCGCGCTCATTCAAGCGATGGAACTGCTTTGTCAAGCGCTCGTGAAATTTCTAGCGCTTTATTTACCGATGTTCATCGACCCCACCCAAAGTACAACCAGTTGATAATGCAATTTGGGCAATTATTGGCCCATGATGTTTCCCAATCGGCTTCGGTGCGCCTCGATGAAAATGGTGGCTTAGTGCAATGTTGCTCGCCGGGAGGCAAAAGCATTTTGCCTCCAGAAAAAAGGCATTTTGCCTGTCTGCCGATACCGGTATCCGAAAACGATGAATTTTATAGCGCGTTTGGTGTGCGCTGTTTGAACTTAGTAAGACTATCACTGGCGCCCAGTGCCGACTGTCAATTGGGCTACGGAAAGCAACGGAGTAAGGTAACCCACTTCTTAGATGCCTCGCCGATATATGGATCTAATGAGGCGTCCGCACGTGACTTGCGCACCTTCCATGGCGGCCGATTACATATGTTTAATGATTTTGGACGTGATTTGCTGCCCCTAACCAGTGATAAGGATGCGTGTGGCAGCGCGGACCCGGGCAACACATGTTTTAAGTCGGGTGAGTGGATCGTTAACTATAAAAACCATAATATATATGTGATTCCATGTTTCAAGGCGATGGTCGCACAAATCAAATTATATCTCTGATCACCCTGCAAATTGTTTTTGCACGTGAACATAATCGCGTTGCGGATATTTTGGCTGAACTAAATCCGACGGCGAACGACGAATGGCTTTATCAAGAGACTCGCCGCATTGTTATTGCAGAGCTACAGCACATTACATATAATGAGTACCTCCCGGCAATTATTGGATCCCAGCAAATGAAAAGGTTTCGTTTAATGCCTCACCGACAGGGATATTCAACCGACTATAACGTAGATGTGAATCCGGCTATTACTAATGAGTTCTCGGGAGCTGCTTTTCGAATGGGTCATTCTAGGCAAGTATTACAGACTATACTGTGTAAAAAATATTAAAAAAAAACTATATTAATCGTAATCTTTACTAACTTTTGTCTTTAGTGTCGACGGCAAATTTCGAATACATGATGAGGTCATTAATATTCCGGATGTTATGTTTAATCCTTCTCGCATGCGCAAGCGAGAGTTCTACGATGATATGCTACAAACACTTTACACGCAGCCAATGCAACAAGTCGACAGTTCTATTACACAGGGTGTAAGTGTAATAAAACTATTAAAGTAGCCAACAAGCATTCATTTCCTTAAATCATAGCTCAGTAGATTTCTTTTTCGCGGCCACAGTCCGTTTGGATTAGATTTGGCCGCAATTAATATACAACGGGGTCGCGACCAGGGCCTGCGCTCTTATAATGACTACCTTGAAGTAATGGGAGCTCCAAAGTTGAAACATTTTGGTCAGCTTCCGAAGGATGTGAGTATTTGTGGCGATTACTTTTTAGATGTAAATATCTCAACATTCTTGAATCTTCATAGATTGGCGAAAAACTTGCTCGGGTCTATAGGACGCCTGATGATATTGATTTATGGGTGGGCGGCTTACTGGAAAAAGCTGTTGAAGATGGTATCGTTGGGATTACTTTTGCGGAAATTATTGCCGACCAGTTTGCTCGTTTTAAGCATGGAGATCGGTATTACTACGAATATAATGATAAGGTAAATCCAGCAGCATTTAGACCAGCTCAACTGCAGGAAGTGCGAAAGGCCACCATTGGACGTTTGATCTGTGATAATGCCGATCACTTGACATTACATTCGGTGCCTTTGGCTGGATTCGTACTCGCCGATTATCCTGGGTAAGCCGATAATTTCGATGATTAGCCGATTAGCGATTAACCCCATTTCAAATCATCTTTTTGCAGTAATAGGCTAATTAGTTGCGATGATTCAAACCTTCCTACAGTTGATTTAAATATGTGGCGTGCCTAAATAATGCTCATATAGCACTTTTTTAACTTGTAGTTGCCTGATTTGATTGTTTTCAAATATACATTTTAATTAATATAAAGTTAACGTTTCCTTTCTTACCCTCAACTTTAAATACCATAGCTTAAAATCGTATGAAGTGAATTTGTGAAGGCATCATTTAAAATATTCAGAAATTTTCATAAATCTTAATAAAACAAGTCTATGCGTTCGAGGCTCTGAGGGGCTCTCCAGAAATACAGATGCATAATATAAATCTTATTAAAGTTGTGATTTAACTACTCTAGAAAATTGTTCTAATGACAAAATATTTTATTGAAGGACTGCAATTTTTGTAAACCAAATAACATTTTGAATTGTTAACCATTCCGGAAGATAATTTAGCAGCATTAGCAATCTAAGTCTCATATTTTTCATGTCCGTAGACATTCTCATCGGAGTAAGCCATATACAAGAAAAAGTCCTTATCACGGTGCTCATGGTACAATAGTCCCATTGAAGCCGATGTCGGAGGAATGACACTGTTGACGAAGAAAAACAGAGCGTCATCCGGCCGAAGATTTATGCGTTTACGGATAAGAAAGTAGAACTGGCCAACTGTCAGATCATTAGGAACCAAATATTTCTTTTTATCCAGAGCTGCATGACGTGTCTTTGGTGCCTTTTCCACGATAACAGGTACGCGATCAGGATACTTTCTGCGTATTTTGTCCCCTTCTGCTCGTCGCTTTTCAAATGAGTGATCCTTCTTAAACTGGAAATTCACATTCATCATGGAAATTGTATTAGCAATTAAACCAAAAATAATAGCAGTTAAAATTTTTGTAAATGAGTGCTGCTGCTCAGATTGATGATGATTTTGGTTTGCGCTTCGTTCAAAATTTGTGATTGTTATGTGGGTTACATATTTGAAATTTGGAATTTTAAAAGCTCACTATGTTAAAGGCTTTTAAGCATGTACAAAGAGCAATACTATTTGGGCTACCCTGACAGAGCTGGCTACTAAGTAGGCCCATGAAAACGAAAGCTTTTACCAAAGCAACAGTAAAAGTTATACACCTACGGAAAGCTTAAATCAAAAGCCTTGGAGTTTTATAAGTATAGCCCGTTAGCTTTAAGAGCTTATTTTCTCAACATATACTAGCCGTAATAGGTTGGATGTGCTCTCTGCGTTCGCTCGGTTTCATCACTCGGCTTGCTTTGATATATATATAGACGATGTCGTGTAGCGCCTCTGTGATTTTTACATTTCTGATTTCCGGCTTCCATTGAAGCTGCTCTTGCTAATCAGATATTTCAGTTGTGGCTATTCAACAGGTGTATAAGGTCGTCTACGGTAAAACGGTTCGAGACGAAAGTTGAGAGAGATACCAAAATTTTGCACAACGAGCTGCATAAAGTTTCTTGCGCCAGGCAGCATTAAAAATCTGTAATTTAATATAACTGCGATTAATAGAAATGCCTGTGTAATTGAATACATTGGCATCAAAATAAGAGCACTCCAAATAATTAATATGCAAGGAATAACTAAACAAGAATTCAACAAAGTTTCGTAGACAAAATACAAAATCGCCATGTGCATATGCACAATTTTGCACTTCCCACGTAAACTTTGGTCAGCGGAGGTCAAATGTAAATGAAATCCTACCATAGTTTTTGGCTACGGCGAGGCATTTAAAATTTATTGACTTCGATACTGAATAAAAAAAAAATTGTGAATAATGTACATTAATAAAGTAGTGGTAAGTTTTATACTTGTATAAAAATCCAAAGCTGTTACAAATCAAGTTGAAGAAGAACGTGTATATATTTTGTATAAATTCTGTTTTAAAAATCATGTCTTATGTATTTCATTTAATTCTACGAATGTTCGACTAAACAGATTTAACTGATGTAATAAAAATAAGTTATTCGTAACTTGTAATCAATAGTTTGCCTAGCTGAGGAAATCTGCGACTTAAATCATTTTAGTCTCAAAGACTTCATAAATATTTGTGTACTTAAGTAGAAAATTAAGCGCAATAGAGCTTTTTTTCAGTAAAATAAAGAAATAAATGAAAGCGATGCCGACATTTGTGTGTCTATTTCTACATTTTTAATTAACAAATATTTGTTTGTTAAATATGCACAGTTTGCCTTTGTCTTGCTAGGGATTATAATGATAAAACTATTTAGCATGCGTGTAAATATAATACATATAACATATGCGGATAAATATTATCAGATTTAATTTGTCCACTTCCTCTCTAAGTTCATTTTGATGGTAAAAATAGGAAAGGTTAATAATGTCAAAAGCTGACGGCACTCGTGTCTCAAACACCCCCATTGTTCTATTAGGCAAAATACTTGCATAGCCTTGTTTGCTTTTATAATTATAGTGAAGATATTCGTATTCGGTCGCAGTTTGCATGTTAAACAACATTCACGGAATCGAATCATAACTATATAAATTGAAAAGTCAATCAAACATGTCGTCGACATACGTGAAATTTTAATTCACAGCTTCATCAATAGGTGCAAAATTGTTCAGGCTCTGTTTTGTGAATTCGTTGTTGGCTTTTTAGGTATATATATAAATACACATTTACACACACACAGACACACATATATAAATAAATATACTATGTATGAACTCGAACCTAATGTCTGTCAAACTTTATGGAAAATTAAAACTTAGAAATGTTTCTTAACTAATTACACTAATGTACACTAAACTAAAGCAAACGAATTTTTTTATTTTAATCATACGTTTTAGCGGAGCAATGAATTTACACCTAGTCGCACTATAATGCAACTAACAAAATGAACCAACAGACGACATCTGACAAAACTAGCACATATAGCTACACTAAGCCGAGGAAAGGAAAGCTTCAAGATAATAAGAATAATATTAAACGTGCACTTGAACAAAAATGAAGTGCATGGTAATAATATCCCAGTTGGATTTCTTAACATTCATTTTGCTTTCACTGGCCCATGGCACCCGTCAAGCAAATACTAATTGTCATGATAACAACAACGGTTTTAATACCGTTTTTAATAATCTGTCGATTGATAATGGTAATGAAACTGATATGTCCGTCATAATGACACAGGCGCCAACCATGTCAACGAATCCGACGAGTGATGCTTCCGTTTGGAAGTGTTGCTGCTGGGAAGCAACTAATCAGGTAAGTGCCAGTCGATTGCATAAGCATTTAATAATTCCAAGGGGTACGCACACAGTTCATTATTATGCGATGTTCAAAATATTTGCTTTAAGCCGTGTAACTTTTTAATATATTTTATTAAATTGTATTTTTTAACAGAATGAGTTTGAGTGCCGCTGCGAGGGCGAAGCGCTGACACGTGTGCCACAAACATTAAAGTTGCCTCTACTAAGGCTCACAATTGCATCAGCGGGCTTGCCACGGTTGCGGTCGATGGGTTTGAAGGTGTATGCTACCACATTATTGGATGTGTGAGTAATACTAAAATCCAGTAAATTAAATAAACATATTTAAATACAATACATATGCCATATTTGTTTCCTTGCAGTGCCTTTATAGACTGTCTGCAACTTGAAGCTATACAGAACGGAGCTTTCTCAAACTTGACATTTCTCCGCACCATGTATGTCTATGTGAAAGCAATGTTTATCATACATTATCAATATATTGTAAATTACCATTATATATACTGTATATCGTAAATTACTATTACATATATGGTATATCGTAAATTACCATTTTATATTATTTATAGCTATATTTCAAATGCTCCAAAACTAACTTACCTACCCAAAAATGTATTTGAGGGAATTTCCGACACTATTGAAATTATGTAAGTAAAAACCCTTAATTCGCGAGGACATAGCGTTAGAAATAATTGTCTTATCACAACATAAGAAAAATATCCATTATTTGTATATTCAGCTTGAGCTGGTTAAAATGGATGTATGTTTTTAAGTCACATAGTTTGGTGAGAGTCTCAAATCCAAAGCTGTCGTTTTACAGGTGATTAGCATAGTTCACATTTACGTATATCAAACAAGCTAGCTGAATATAGATATACAATTCGACTCTGTAGCAATTATTAGATATAACTTTGTATAATGAAGCTGTGCGAATTTGGAATACTGAACATAATCGCAACTTTGACAATTCATATTCTTGATCATCATCAACTCCGAGCTGTCTGCATACCAGCTCCATATGTCCACTAATATGACCGTCTGTATACGCATGGCGAGATATGAAAGACAATGAAAGTAATAGACTCAAACTTACAATGTCTTGCGTTTAGCCTATTGGGATGATTTGCAGCAGCAGCTCTTTTCATTACAGAGATGTCAGTTTTCGCAAGTTAGTTATTTAAGCAGAACAATTATATTTCATTATTAAGATTCCCCATTTACCTTCATTTACCTAAAACAAGAAATAATAGCTATTTTCGAAAATGTTAAGTTTAAAGCTATATAAACACCTTCAATTGTACATTAACCTTTTTGTTTAGACGCATTATAAACAGCGGTTTAACAAGTGTGCCCGATTTTGGATATTTACCACCCAATAATATATTACAAATGATGTAAGTGCCCATATTATGGAATTGTTTTATTTCTGTATAAATTGAATAAGTTTTAACTCAACATTGATTTATATTTATGCATATAGAGATCTCGATAACAATCAAATTTCTCGAATTGATTCAAAATCTATTCAAGTAAAGACTGCACAATTGTAAGTTTAAGCTTATATTGATATTGCCCAAACTAATTGTACTGTTTTGATTCATAAGTGTTTTAGCAAATAACGACATACATTTCATTGATGATTCTGCCTTTTTGGGTTCGAAAATAGCTAAACTGTAAGTTAATTGCAAAGAATATTATCAATAATAACTTCTTGTATAACACATATTACAGTTCATTGAAGGATAATCGCAGGCTTACCGACGTTCACCCGAATGCATTTTACGGTATAATTGATATAACAGAACTGTAAGTAATTTAAATATTTCACATTAAAATATACCAACAGTGATATGCATACTTCCAATTAACCATAGAGATCTCTCAAGCACATCTTTAGTCAGCTTGCCATCAGCTGGACTACAAACCGTCGAAGTATTATACATAATCAATACGCATACTTTGAAAACAATACCCTCCATATACAATTTTCAGGTATATACATTTGCACATTTTCTTTTCTTTTTTACTCATTTTTTATTACAGAACTTACAGAGAGCCCACTTAACGCACTCATTCCATTGCTGTGCTTTTCAATTCCCTTCGAGGCATGATCCCAAGAGGCATGCTGAACGCTTACAGGAATTACAAAAATGGAGAGAACAATGCAATGTTGAACGGGATTTATATCGGGATGTCGACAAGAAGCTGAAAAAAAACACATCCGTGAAAGATACGGCAGGAGTGCATTATACGTACGTTTGATCAATATCTCTAATTAACCAAATATTTATGGGCCTTTATAGAAACCAAAGTGGAACTGCTACAGATAATCTACTGACTGACGCAGCTTCCAATTCGTATGACTACATGGCTGATTCCACAATGAACAATATTGGAATTTTTCATGAGCAAATTACAATAAATCCAGATGACAACCAATTGGCTGAGTATTGCGGAAACTTCACATTTAGGTAAGCGTTTCTTATTATGTAATGGCTACTTATTTATTAAAGTACATTTATTAATGCAGAAACCCAGATATCCAGTGTTTTCCCATGCCAAATGCCCTAAATCCATGTGAAGACGTCATGGGATATCAGTGGCTGCGAATATCTGTTTGGATTGTAGTTGCATTAGCTATTGTTGGTAATTTGGCGGTTCTCACTGTCACACTATCTATTAAGTAAGTGTTTACTCGTCAATGATTTGATTTATTTGCATTTCATCATCATCGATTATTTTTTTTTGTAAAGATCAGAGAGTCCATCAGTGCCACGCTTCCTAATATGTCACCTTGCTTTTGCCGACTTATGTTTGGGTCTCTATTTGCTGCTTATCGCTTCAATTGATGCACATTCAATGGGCGAATATTTTAACTATGCATTTGATTGGCAGTACGGTTAGTAGTTCTCTAATGTTAATTAGATTTTAGATAATTATTTTGTCATTTACACAGGATTGGGCTGCAAGATAGCCGGGTTCTTAACCGTGTTCGCCAGTCATCTGTCGATCTTTACTTTGACTATTATTACAATTGAACGCTGGTTTGCGATCACGCATGCAATGTACCTAAATAAGCGTATCACATTACGTCAGGCTGCTGGAATTATGTTAACGGGTTGGATTTACTCCATAATTATGTCTTCATTGCCCTTGTTTGGTATAAGTAATTATTCATCTACCAGGTGAGGTGTTTTTGACTGCATTCTATTGTTTCACTGTTTGTTTTAAATGTGACCTAATTTAGCATTTGCCTGCCAATGGAGATACGCGATATATACGATTCCATATATTTGATATTGATTTTGGGTTGCAATTTCGTGGCGTTCACAATTATAGCCATATGCTATTCACAAATATATCTTTCTCTCGGGCAAGAAACGCGTCGTGCACGACGTAACAATCCGGGCGAAATGAGTGTTGCTAAGAAAATGTTACTTTTGGTAAGTTTGTCATAAACATTTAACGAAAGCTTAACTAATTTTAAATTAATTGGGCGTTTTTCTATTTTTACAGGTATTTATTAATTTTACTTGTGGGGCGCCAATTGCTTTTTTTGGTCTTACTGCATTGGCTGGGTGCCCGTTGATTAATGTTACAAAATCGAAAATATTACTAGTCTTCTTTTATCCCTTGAATTCGTGTGCGGATCCATATTTGTATGCCATCCTAACATCTCAGTATCAACAGGATTTATTGACTTTCTTGTCCAAGTATGTATCCGAATCTAAAGTATCTAAACATCCCACACGATGAATGCACAATTAATCCAACAGATTGGGCATTTGTCGCCAAAACGCACTCAAATATAAGCACAGCGATTCGTTGCATGGAACTTCACATTACACTATTCGCGGGTCGATTGAACAGCAAAGTTCACTTTGCCAAAAACCCCAACAAGAGGGGGCCGCGGAGACACAAACAATGCTAAAGAATAATGAGGATTATGTGTAAATGATTTATTTATCAATATACTTTTAATGGTTCTGCGTGTAATCTTTAGTTTATCTTGGGTGGGTTATATTGCAGAATTCTGCATCCAATCCAATAAATCGCCTTGTCTATAAATTTGTTAAATGTTTTAAAAATGATCCTGGTGTTGTTTTATAGATGTTTTATGTGCTAGTACCTCTTTCAGAATATATTTTGGTGATAAAACTCATAGCATATCCACTGATTTATATTAGTCTTTACACTATTTGACAATTCTTGCATTTCTTTCAGTGAAGTGAATACATTTTTATGCGTTCTTTTTTACATAAATATAGATACCAGCGAGTATTTGTGCTAAGAATTTTGAATATTATCTTATATTATTACACCAAGTACACGCCCTGGAAAAATTAAAATCGATCCGTACCATTGAGATCTCCACTTCTATTTAAAAAATATGTTTAAAAAGTATTTATTGAGTTTTTATGTAGAGCTTTGCAAATAAGTTTAATGAAAAAAGGAAAAAACTTAAGATTTCATAAAAAAAATCGTTGAATCACATTTTCCCCCGAGGAGGCTTGGATTCTGCTAAAAGTGCGAAATGCGTCTCAAATCACTTTTCATATAGATCTTTGGGTATAAATTAGAGTGCAAAACGTCACCCATCAAATCTGTGACCTCCATTTCCGTCAAGGAGGAATGCATTTTTCGAAAAGTGAGTAACTGGACACAGATCTTTGAAAATGAGTTTTTTAAAAGCTTGTTTCAAGAAGGATTGCATTTGTCCAAAAGTGTTTAAACGATTTTGAACAGATATTTGAAAATGAGTTTTTTAAAAGTCTGTTACCAGATGCTTCGGTAGTTGTGAATAGGCTTTTTGGTATTATATTTTAATAAGGAATACCATTATTGTGTTTACTGTCACCTCTATGTAAAAAAAAATACCAAACGAACGAATATTAAATGATAAATACCAAGATTCGTTAACGGTTGACAGTCGAGCAAACATGTCACGTCTTTCAGATATATTAGGTATAATCGTTATCATACAAATTGCTTTATGTGGTTCAGAAAATTTTAGGAATAATAAACCTCTATCTAGGGCAGCAACTTTTCATTTTCCTGAGTACGCGTACAAAGAAACGAGCAAAAATGTATGTATAACATGAAGAGAGACTATTGATTTTTCAAATAATTGTCATTTTTTTTTTAGGAAATCACCTATCACGATTACGAGCTAGCCTGTGGACAAAACTCACTATGTGTCAATGCCAATTTAGCTATGGTTTCCAAATTAAACTGCCTAAGACAATGTATATCACAATCTTGCTATCAAGATATATATGCTTTTGATGAGGTATGCATTATGAATTCAACTCATATTTAACAACATAAATATTCAATGTTGTTCTTTTATGCAGCTCGAAGAAGGTGAAATCGACGTCAGAACGAATTCATTTAAGGGTTGCGTTATACAACGTATGTAGCACAAGGCCCCAATCCTATATCGATTGTACTTCACTAACTACCTGCAGGAACTACAATGGAAGATTTCCGAGTATATTTATAAATGGATATAAATTCTCTATTTTCAAATGCCTATATATACAATTTCAAATTTCTAATGGTTTTCGAAAACGAAATCCCTCTTACTAAAAATTAGTGACTATAAAAAATAGTCAAATTCAGTTTTTTATTTTTATTCCAAAGACTTGAGTCAGATATATCCACTGAAACAGTAAACGGATCGTCTATCAGCAATATTTTAGACTATTAAGTGATAAAATGGAAACATGTTTAAGTAGGAAAGATTGGCGCCGTCGGCGAACGTCGTCTAATGTCAAAATAATTAATCAATAAATAAAATAAATAAATAAAAAAGCTTAGAGCTTTTATACGTACTTTATACGCCAATAAAAAGTGTTGCATGCACAAGTTAGTACAATTACGATTAAATGGTTATGCTAAAATGCACATGCTTATAATATATTATATTTTTTATATACATATATAAAACTGTTTCTCATTACTGACTGACTGACTGATTTGTGATCAACGCACAGCCCAAACCGTAAGAGCTAGGAAGCTGGAGTTACCTTATGTGATGAAGGTACACGCTAAGGCGGGGTTTCGGGAAATTCCACCCGCATTTATGGAAAAATCGCGAAAAACGTTTGTACGATTCTTATAACCTACCATCCGATCGGCTTTAAGCTCAATTTCAAACATGTTTGTTCAAATTCGTTTGAAAGTGTTTCTCACTTTTGCAAAAATGTATTCCTCCTTGATGGAAATGGGGGTCAAAGATTTGGTGGATGACGTTTCGCACTCAAATTCATTTTCATTTTCTATATGACGTGTCTTCGTATGAGTCGTGCTTCACATTTCCTCGGTAGAAATGCGATTCCAAATTTCTTCATTAGAAATGCGATTCAAAGAGTTTTTGGGCGCAGTTTTAAGTGTTGTTCGATTAACCTCAGAGATCTACATAATAACTTAATATACGTGGATACGTGTTTCAACGATTTGGAAATTCCACCAGCAAGAGTGTTAAATTGGAAAAAAAGGTTTGTATAAAAGCTGTTTATTTACTGTCCGATCAGTTTCAAAATATTTTTAAGCCTTTTTGAGAACATATATTTTATACGGGCATGGCCGGGCTATACCGAGCTATATACAAACAATTATACTTGCAAGAATAAAGTTTAATTGCATACGTTTAAGTGTTTGTTTCTCTTTTTATACCCTGAACCCATTAAAAATGGGTATATTGTATTTGTGCAAAATCCAAATGTATGTAACAGGCAGAAGGAAGCATCTCCGACCCCATAAAGTATATATATTCTTAATTAGTACCAATAACGGAGTCGATCTAGCCATGTTCGTCTGTCTGTCCGTCCGTCTATCCGTCCGTATGTATGAACGCAAGGATCTTAGATACTATAAGACCTAGAGACTAGAAAATTTAGGACCTCCTAATCCATGCGCATGCAAGTTTGTCTCCGATAATCGCTAAATTACTCCGGTTCCAAGTTATCGATATCGAATTACTGTTTTTTGAACAAATTGGGTAAATTATGAGAGCTAGAGTCCCCAAAAGTGATATGTTTACTCCAGAATATATATCAAGTATCTTTCATTTTATATCTATCGCCACCTCCCTGCTACCACGATAGCTATAAATCAAGTTAATAACCTAACTTATATTGCCCACCACATTAAGCCACAATTTTAATGCAGTTGACTTTTAGAGAACACGCAAATATTTTATGGTACAATAAGATATACTGTAGAAAATTTCATGAAGATCGGTTAAGAAACACGTGTTTGCGACACCATCGCAAATTGCACGAATTTATGTATACCTGTACACACAATTCAAGCGCGTCTGCTTCGAATTATATTAACACTTCTGCAATTGCTATTGTATTGCTTTCTGTGCTCCTATTTTAATTCGTTTTTCTCTCAAAAGGACTCAGTTGTGTGTGTGACTGCTGAGTAGAGGCGGTGGCAAGTGGTGTTGTCTGTCGCGAGTTCGAGACCTACCGAGGAAACTATTTATTTTTGATTTTGTGACTGGTGTGGCTGTTGAATAGAGACGGCGGAAAGTAGAGAGTTAAGTTGCGAGTTTCTGCAACTTCCCTGCCAAGGGAACTTCTTTATTTTTTGTATTTTATTTTTGTAACTAATAAAGCAAAAGACCTCGTAGCGCGTACTGAATTTGGTTATGGAATGAGAGAGCTCAGGGTATCCCCTGGTCGGGAGCTCCCGACTAGAACTTCTTACTTGTTAACATACTGCATTATGCCATTTGCATGCGATAATGTAGGTATTAAACTCGACCGGCATTATCAATGGCACATATGTAGTATATTGTTCGTGAAAGTACACATACACGTACGCGACATTATGTCGTTTATTAATCAAATATATATTATTGTATGCCTATTTGTTATTGATTAAAAATAACCAATAGTATTTATTATCAGAAATAGCAATGTAGTGGTATTTCAGACTATGGATGTAATATTTTACTGTTCAAATAAAGGGTAAATATTAACGTTTATTATATACATTTTATAAATTATTCTTTTTGGATATGTTGTCGGTCAAATATAACTATATTGTTTATAGACATTTTTGAGCATAACGTTGTGTTTGGTTACATCATTTTTATACGGCGAACACATTCAAAATGCTAATCTTAAATTGTCTAAGTGTATGTAACAGATCCTATTCAAGTACACTTTTTTTTATACCCTGAGCCCGGTAATTTTTTAATTTTTTTTATTTTTCTTTTCCAAAAAATTAGAGCAACAAAACCTTTGTAATTACCCAAGTAATTCATATTGTCAAACAAGTGGACAGCCGCACGCATATTTACATATGTGTGTATATAGCGCCCATACGCACTAATGAAACACAGCAATATGGGGCAAGAGGACCAACTGAAGCGAATGGGAAAGTTGGCTAAATATTCCGTTCACAATTGTGTTAGTCGTGGCCGAAACGTCCTGGCGATTGGTTGCAAAAAAAAAGACTCTGATAAAGTACAAAAATATATTTAATCAAATCATTCTCTTCATAATAAAATGTAAATTATTATTAGCTTTTTGACAACAGATCCAAATATTCATTAGAATTTGTTATAATTAATATGGTCTGTAACCATAATAAGTCAATATTAATATACTTCAATACGTGCATGGTTGCCTTCAATTAATAATAAAACCTTATGAGTGTATAACAGGACATACGTCAAAAGGTATAAAAGTTGTAATTAACTGATAAACTTATTAATTCGTTACTGGCGCAACGCTTAGAGCTAGTACAACTTTGCAATGAAGTTTAAGGTTTGAAAACTTTGCTTTGAACTAGTAAAAATGATCATGTTTTTTTAACTAGAAGATATATTTGTTTTGACATCATATGAAAAGTATAACATATAAATTAGTGCAAAAGAAATTTGGAGCACACCATTAAGTAATTTGTTCCTAATAAAAAATTAAAAATGTTTGTTGTCTTTTTAATTGAACTTCTTGTGCCTAAAACTAGTAAATGTATATAAAATAATATAATAGAATATAATATACTATAAGATAAGCCATAATTTGTTGTGTTATAAAACAGTTCATTGCAATTCAATATATATCATCTATAAACTTACTTGAGATGAGTCACTGATCAACGCACAGCGCAAACCGTAAGAGCTATTAAGAACAATTGAGAATAGAAATAACCTTTCAAGGCGGTTTTAGGCACTTAGACATGGTTTAAAATACTGATCGAAAATCTATGTTATTTGTTTTTTTTCTCTCACTTTTAAAACATCTGCACATTACAAGTTTTGAAATTTAATTAAAAGCTCTGCATAAAACGATAATGAATACTTTTTTCTTGTTATATGGATAACTTGCGCTCGTTGACACCCAATCGCACACTTACAGATTATTCATTGTTTTCGAATAATATATCCCTTGGGCTTCGTTTATATATTTTTTTCATAAAATGTGTAAGCCCTAAAAGGAGACATCCCGGACCCCATACTGTAAAAATAAGTCTGTCTTTCGGTTACAGGCAGTACATACATTTTGTTTATTAAGATATCTGGACTAAACTTAGCATTTATTAGTTTCACTATTAGCTATAGTCTATATTTTTTTGTATGAACAACTATAGGCTTACTAGTTTGCTCAAGAAGTAATAGGGTTCTCTTTTACCGATTGGGTAATGAGAGTTTGCCAAAGAAGGAAATAAAGAAACAACGACGCTTTTGCACGAGTTGACACCGCTTCATGTGGAGACACCAATTTTCAAACCCTTTACTTTTACTTGTTTACTGTTCCTTTTTACTCGAGCTGTAACTTTTGTCGCACCGCAACAAATATAATTAGAAATATCTGCTTATCCGCGTAATTAACAAGAATAAAACAAGATTATTAACACCTTAGCCGTTTTCAATTTATAAAATGTAAAGCAATTTTCAGAAAACGTTCAATATTTCCCAAACAAAACAGCTACAAGCATCAATGTGTTCGGCCGATTTAATAATGCTAAAAATAATAATACAAATTCCAAAAGCAACAAAACGCAAATGTTGAATAGCCAATGAATTCTCCCATGTTGGTTTAGTGCGCTGCCTTTTGTGTACTTTAGCAGCCAATAAAAAAAATAATGCTCATACGAAGCAGTGGCTGCGATCAGTTCCAGCGCCGTGGAAGCGTGAAAAAGTTGCTCTGCCAGTTTGTTATTAACGTGTGCTTAGACCAACTGTGTGCTGTATAAGAAATCTCTAGAGTTTGCATTTTTTCTTAATTAAATTAAGTATTATGGTATCTTACATCTAAAGGACTTTAAAAAGAAAAAATATTTAATCAACAATAATGCAACTAGCTTGTAGCACTACATGTGAATCATCCAATAATATCGGGGAAAAATATGTATTAGATAATAGAATAGAAAGAATAGTTATGGTTAGTACATGCAACATTTTTCAATTGGAAATATACACAACTTTATAAGTTCGTTTGTATTACAAATTTGTTTCACATGTGTGTCAAAATAGCAAATTGAATATGAATATTACTTAGAAACTTATAAGCTATGGATTTACTGTCGTTGACTAAAGGTTAAATACACAATAGCATAAGTAAATTGCAATAATCTGTTAAAAAGTCAAAGGGAGAATATTCGTTTTGTGGAATGTCCGTTCTGCTTCGTTCTTCTGTTTGTCGGTCCATATAAACAATATTTTGGGACGCCATCAATTGCTGCATATAAAGCAAGAGGCTTTTTAAAATTTATTTTTCTCGGGCAGAAGAAACACATTGGTGGGTGTGCTAGCGTGGATTTTCATTTACACATGAATTCTATTATAAGTTAGTATAAATTGTTAGGACAGTTATGAACTGGGCTCTTCATTATATTATATATTTGCATGTCATCTTCGAAACCCGAAGCTATAAACGATTAGAATCGGCGGAAAGCCTGGTCAAAATGCACAGATGGAACATTTCGGTATGAATATGAATATATGTAAGTATGCTCATTATCTCTATTATTTCTCTGATTATCTTTTATCAATATTTTTGATTTAGGTTATCAGTTTAGATGATAGACTGCCGGCCATAAAATATTGAGATATTTGCATCGAAAATGTCTATCAACTATCAATAATGAGCTCATCATTGAAAAGTATGGCCTGGCCAAAGTCTATAGCTGTGGCTATTTTCTTACTTCTGATCTTGGTGACTGTCATTGGGAATATGCTAGTTATATTAGCTGTCTTAACCACCAGAAGACTGCGTACCGTTACCAATTGCTTTGTGATGAGTTTGGCGGTTGCCGATTTACTTGTGGGCATTTTCGTCATGCCACCGGCAGTAGCCCTGCACGTCATTGGTATGTATTTACATTCCGAAATGTATGTTTTTCCATCTGTTGTGACGAGAGACGACCTTATCAAATAAGTATCAAGTTAGGTGTGCGCGTTTTTGCCAAGGCTTTACTTGCACTTTGTGATATATTCATTTATAACGATTTCAATATGTACGGATATTGTATGAACTTTTTTTATTTGGTTAACCTTTGTACATTGCACATGAGTTTTAATCAAATTTATTCGTGTTTACTAAAAATAATTATTTCAAGAACTTTCGCTACGGCAAAAAGTAGTCAGTAGCTAAGGGCAACTCAAAATGTAATTACGTGCATTTATAATTCCTAAAATGCAAGGCATTAAAACTTTTACCTTTTAAGGGCAACCTTTTACAAACAAATAATCGAATTAAAAAAATGAAGAGCTGTACAATCCCTTTAAGTGTATAGATGCAGTACATAGTATGGGTAGGCGCAAGTTGTTTTAGAAGCCGAACGAATTTGGTTGAAATAACCAAAACGAAAACTTTGCCTTCCTAGCCCTTTTGTGAATTGGGAGTAACCATTGCCATTCAAGCTTTACAAACGTAACATGGTTTTACATACTTTAAGCTGGCAGAGCCTGGGGGCCAACGTAATAAATTTCTATACGTTGCTTGTCATGAAAACACCTTAAACCGATGAATACATTGCTGAAACCATTTTAATTTACAATTTTACTAAATACATACTTAAATCATCAGATTATTTAATATTAATATTAATTATTATTTATTATACTGGATAATAATTATTATACTGGATATTAAAGATAGTTTTGGTTTTGTGAAATCTTGTTTATTTTTTATATATTATATGTATTCCTTATGCAGGCTCGTGGAAACTTGGCTGGCTGCTCTGCGAGTTTTGGATCTCCTTCGATATATTGCTATGCACGGCGTCTATTCTTAGTTTATGTGCCATCAGTTTAGACAGGTTCGTTTTAAATAATTGTATAATATTTATTTATTTGATATCGTGAGTGAAAATAGAGTTACAGTCCGTCATCGCCACATTCTGTATGTCGCGAATAAATTATACTCATAGATGTATGTTCGAGTATATGCACCCTTTGGTAGGAGTATTTATGTTAATGACTAATATATGTGGAAACTCGTATACCTGACTTAGCTAACAAAATCCTTATGTCGTCGTGCGTTAATTCGAAGTAATAAAAAATGTAATTCATTGTTATGACGTCATGGACATATAAAAAGGTAAAAAAAAACTGCAAAAAATGTTTTATTGACCCATTCTGTACGTGCCGTTTAAAGGGAACAGGGCGTGGGCAAAAAAAAAAAAAATAAAATAGTATAGAGAGCCCGATGGTAATAATGTGGGCGGTACGTAGTGCTCGCTTCTTTTGTTGGAAGTTTCAATTACATTTAAATGGCATTTCCAAGCTGACGCCATGCTTCGCTGTTTGCTATGGACGTTTGTTAACAGCTTAATACACAATGAGCCGCTTGGTTTTTGTTTTCATTTACTCTGTTTTTATTGCTTTGTACTTAACATAGGTATCTCGCAGTGACACAACCGTTGACATATTCGAAAAAATGGCGTTGCAAACGATTGGCATTGTTAATGATTCTTGGAGTGTGGTTACTGGCCTTTGTAATCACCTGCCCCCCCATGCTCGGCTGGTAAGTATGCTCCCTCACGTCTCAGGATGATATATGTCATATTTTTTTTTTGTGAGATTGAAATTAGGGAAAACGTTAAAGAAACATTTTGAAGAAATACAAAATGTAGTACTCATCTAATAACAAACTGTGTATCATTCTCTATTTTACTTATTCAGGTATGAACCGGGTAGGAATCGTCATCAAACAGACTTTGTTGACTGTCGGTACAATCAGAATAAAGGATATGTCGTTTACTCAGCAATGGGTTCGTTTTTTATCCCTCTCACTGTCATGTTGTACGTTTACGTTCGAATTGGTTATGTTCTGACATCACGACGACAACGGATTGTACGCGATGCGGTAAGCATTCCAAAATACATTTTTTATCATTATATAATACATTTCTCTTCTGCCAGAACTCGGAACGCACGGCTGATCATGATTTAGACGGCGACAACTTCATCCTGGAATCTGAACATTATCGTTGTAACCCGCACAAATGCTTACCATGTTGTGAGTCTCGTTGCAGTGTAATAAGTACCCATGTAAATCCCATACTAAGCACAAACCACGTTAGATGCGGCAAATGCCAGGACACCAGATTGGGCGATAAAAGAATGAAACTGAAACATCAACCGACATTCTATGAACTAATAGAATTTTCACGAATGTCGTCACATACTTGTAGATATCATGCCAAATGCGCGTCCGCAGTGTCTTTACCAGCATTATATTACAAAGAAAATCAATGTCTGGCTGGCACATCTTTAGAAACGGCTAATAATAATGGGCCCAACAGGTCGTCTACAACATTACATCAGTTTCAGAGACAGTTAGCAAGTCATCGCATTCCAATGCGAGTATCAACAAAAATAAAGAATACCAAAACGACCAAAACCCTTACCATTGTGATGGGAGGTCTGATTGCTTGCTGGACGCCAT
This sequence comes from Drosophila virilis, assembly GCF_030788295.1. NCBI lineage: Eukaryota > Metazoa > Arthropoda > Insecta > Diptera > Drosophilidae > Drosophila > Drosophila virilis. The sequence continues at coordinate 33,895,684 of NC_091544.1, forward strand.
TTTTTGCATATTATTTGTTGATACCATTTCTGCCGCAGTTAAAAAAACTCGAAAGTCTTATGTCATTTTTTACATGGGTTGGCTGGCTGAACTGTGCCATAAATCCATTTATTTATGCCTTTAATCCCGATTTTCGAGCTGCGTTTTGGCGTTTAACATTTCGGCGAATCTGCAAGCAGAAACTTACTCGGAATCGTATGAACCTGTTTCGCACCTAAAGCATTAAGTCCCGCAATAGAAACATACATATTTACGTCTATGTTAATTGCTTAGAAAGTCCATAGTATTTATTTAAATTAAAACATAGGTAAGAGCACGTACAAAATAAATAAATTTATTTAAATGCTAATTTATTTACTTAATTTCACTTATTTTTGTGGATTCACTTAATTGAGATGGATTATCCAGTTGATATGAGTCCAAAACTTGTACATGCTCTGCCCTCCGACCTTAGATACAATAAGATAGATATAGTGCTAAGTTACCATTCGAAAATTAAGTAAATCCAATTTTGTCGCTAACTTCCGGCTTCTTCAAAATAGGATATTACCGATGTAAAGTATACGACATACAGAAATCAAATTAGGCATTTTAATTATTGTATAGAATACAAAGAATATATCACTGTTATCCCTAAAATTAAGAATGGTGCTCGGCTCCGAGATTTTTCTTACCCAGATTGGCGAATGCATAAGTATAATTATTCAAATAAGGCTAAGGGAGACATTTCTGGTCCTTGTAAAAATATATGTACATTTTTGGTTATCATGTTGTATGTTAAATACCTTGATCAAACTAATATTCTAGTCAACATGAAGAAGTTAGAAAATATTTAATTAAATTTAGAATTGATACATTACTTTTGTGAAAAATTGCAATTTAAGGGGTGTATATAAGTGGGGGTATGGTGGATGAAGTTACGCGTTTGAATTTATTTTCAAAAATCTTTATGAAAAAAGTCAATGAAGACGTGATTCAGCGGTTTTGAAAATTCCACCCCGTAATAGGGGCTTACCAAAATTATTTTAATGAAAATTAATTTGACTTTTTTGATGATTAATGCGAGTCGGAAGTTGTAAAGGCGAGGTTTTTAGTTTCGTCCGATTTGTAGCTCTTATCCGTTTGTTTAGTATGTTTCTGGGTATTTTATAAGAAATATTATGAAAATGATATTCAGTTGTCAGTGAGCAGAAATTTCATTTTTGAATTTCTTAAATTGTATTGACATACTGTATATCTACAGATTTAATTTTTACTACGAATATAGCTGCCAAGATTACTTCTACTTATTCACAATTGACTGGATTTTTTGGTTTCTTTTCGGCATTCATCTAAGAAATGTCACTACATCTAAATTTTAAATGTTAATTGGTTTAATAAGGTGTAAATCACAATTATAATGTAATGCGTGTATATATTTATTTTCAACTATTATATATACAAAGAACAATACTACTATGTTTCTTGTGGAAGTTGATGTTGTAAGGAAAATCTCATTAAAAGGTTGGTAAGATATCAAAAAGTGTATAGGTACTACTATTTATAAAATATATACATCTCTTTTTATGTATAATATGTACGTATAAACCAAAAATATAATTAATGACCTTTGTCTAAAATTTGGTTTGTCTTGTTGATTATCGACGTAGGCACAGTTGCACCAAGTGCTTATTCGTATGCTCATCTTTAGAGTGAAACATGCATGTGTGTATATGTCTATATGCTAATCTTAAATGAAAACTGGCTAATACTTGTTTCATATAGCATCATATAATTATATAAATAATATTCTTTGAATAAAACTTCAACAAACCAGCTGGGATCCATAAATATAATTTTAAATATTTTTTGTCTTTAGCAATTTCTAGATATACATATATAATCTAAAAGCAATATTGTAGGAAATGTTGCCATGTCGCCAAGCCCTATCCCTAATATCATCATTATTGTGGGTGTATGGGAGGAATGTAAGGTGGCGACACGCCACGACTATCGCCTAATAGACATTGTGTTTGTGGGAAATTGTGGCTTTTGGTCGTCACTAAAAAATCGTTTACAGGTTAAGCGCCAAAAGGCGGCACGAAAGTCGACACTGTAAAATGCGTAGATAAAAGGATTGATTGCGCTATTGAACCAACCGAGCCAGGTAAGAGCCTTGGCCAACGTGCCACTGACCTGGTGCTCGGCCAGAAACGGTGTTATAAGATAGTAGACAAAAAACGGGAGCCAGCAGGCGATAAAACCACCAACGACAATGCTTAGTGTTTGGGTTGTTTTGTTTTCCTTTTTCAGGGATGTTATGCGGTTCGACAGAGATTTAATATTGGTTGAAGTAGTGGTGGATACATCAGCCGTTCCTGATCCTGCAGACGAATGATGATGGTGGCCACGCAGCCTGTCTCCACCACCCACACTCAGATGCGAATGCCGAAAGGTATGAGTTGGCGGTTGTTGTTGTGGCTGGGCTTGCCATGGCGCATCTAATAAACTACTGCTGGGACCTACACCGCTTGCCATTGTGGTTATAGTCGTAGAAGCGGTAGACGTCCGTTTCAGAGACAATGAAGATGGTCGAGTTAATTCATAGCAACTGTTTTTTCCACTAGCACTATTGGTTGATGGCAGAGCCAGCAAGGTCTGGCAATTTCCAGCATTAGCTCCACCTGATGTTGCTACTCCAAGATTGTCGCTATCGCTAAGTACAATTTCATGTAGATCCTTAGATATTGTTTGGTTGAAGAATGTTTGCGCAGCAGCCTGTTTGCTTTTGTAGCCCGTACTATGTTCCTGCTCGGAGAATTCATTTTCAACGTCGGCGGCGGTATACCGTTTAAATTTCTGTGTATGAGATATATATATTTGAAAATTTGTTTTCTCTATGTAAATAGAGCGTTTTGCTTGTTATCTTATAATTCATTTTGTATATGCAACGGATATTTTATGGCATTGGTGAAAACATATACATACAATTTATTTATAAAAATATTATAATTATTGAATGAATTCTACTTTAACACTACTTATCAATTTTTTGTTATGTTCCGTTTAATGCTTACCTTGTTATGGACATTAATGTCAGTCATATTGTCGTGTCTCTTTGCAATTACACAAGAAATCTTTGCATAAACATAAATCATAACAGCCATTGGTATAAAAAATGAACCCATCGCTGAGAAAATTACATATCCTTCATTTTGGTTGTAACGACACTCTCTTAGGTCTCGTCGTCCAGGTTCATACCTATGTAAAAAGTTATGAATGTTACATACGAAGTTATGAATATGTAACGAATCATTGATTATTAGTGAAGTTGGGTACATTTTGATGAACAATAAATTTATGAAAAGTAAATATCTGACGTGCTTTAATCACTTTCCATGAATATGTAATTGGTAAACACATACAAATGGTCAAACGTTTCGTAGCTGTTAGTATGCATATCCGATTATTTTTCTTTTCAATATTTTGTTTTAGTTACATAGTTGTTATTTACTTACCATCCTAACATGGGAGGACAAGTAATTGCTAATGCCAGGATCCAAACGATAAGAATCATTAAAAGCGCGAGGCGCTTAGAACGCCGTTTCCGAGAATAAGTAAGTGGCTGTGTAACAGCAAGGTATCTAAAAAGTAAAATTTTGTTGTTAACAAATTAGCCTTGTTATGTTAAACTCAAATACCTATCAACACTGATGGCGCACAGACTCAAAATAGATGCTGTACATAGCAAGACATCAAAGGATATCCAAATATCGCAGAGTACCCAGCCGAGTTGCCAGGAACCTGAAATGATCAACGGATTAAGCTTAGCAAAAACTTTAGTTTAACGATAACTTTTATACATCAACATGCATTTTAATCTTCGTTTGAATAAATGCATGTTGTACTCGATTGGTAAATTTGCTTACCAATTAGATGTACAGCTACTGCTGGCGGCATAACGAAAATCCCTACAAGTAAATCAGCTATCGCTAAACTCATAACAAAACAGTTTGTAACCGTTCGAAGTCTTCGAGTGGTCAAAACAGCTAATATAATGAGTGTATTGCCAATAACGGTGACAATGATAAACGTGCAGAACACAGCAATCAAGCAAATGCCCTGCCACGAAAGAATGAGATCGTAGAAGTGGGCCCATTCGGCCGTCGCCGTCGCAGATTCATTGTAGTAATTGAAAAGTGTTAGGGTAGGCACTGAATCTCCGAAATTTCCAGACTCATTTAGTTTTGACTGCAACGATGGGATGCCAGATGTATATGACGTTGGTGACAAACTCCAATTGCCAATACTCCATGTTTCTAGAAAGTTATCGTAACCAATAGAAACGTTGTGCTGCAATCCAATAACGCCGCTTGTGGCAAGGAATGTAGTGGCCACATACATCAGAGGTGTAATTAAAATGTTTTGATACTCCAACTGTGAATGGAGAGCCATATATGCTGTATCAGAGTCAACAGTATGTATTATTGTTGAATTGACATAGTTCAAGCTTTACAGTCATTGTTAGATTTTGTAGATTTTTATACCCGATAACTTTAAGTCGCCATTGAAATTTGAATACTTTGGCATCATCATTTTTCATGTTGGTTATTTTTTTTTTATCTTCAAACGATTCCCTGCGATGATAAAAAAAAGTATAAGTTATATTATGTGCACATTTATTTTGTTTTTTTTTTTCTTCATTCATTTTTTTTATTTTTAATTTGTGAACCAGTTTTACAATTGCATTCTTTACTACTACACCTTACTACTAGCAGAACAACAATTTATATACGATCGTTATAACATTTTCAGTACAGAGACATAATAAGAAATAAGTTACGTTGACATTAAGCCAATGTTATACACTAAATATTTTGTCGAACGAGTCGTGATATAATTATTTAATATTGACATATTTTTATTGGTGACATGTTCGATGCGCCAACTGTAAATAAATTTACTAAACTGAATTTTGTAAATTTAAATTTAATCACAAAGAAACTGTAGAATTGTAGTTATTTTATAATATTTATTAAAAGTGAAGCCGATTAATTATCACAACCAAAAACTCTAACACTGAAATAAGCCGTTTGGCCATAAACTCAAAAAACGTATAAAGGGAAATTTCGACTCTTTTTTTCAGGCATATGTACAATGCATGAGTTTTCGGGGGCCTCTGGGGTGTAACCGACCAATAAAAGTAAACTGATGGACGAATGAAACAGAACTCGGTCTGCCTTAAATCGACCGTTTTCCACGCTGCCAATAACAATAATGTGGAATTAAGCATTATTTATTTTTCGTCTGATAGCGTTTACCAAATGCCGTGGCTGTCGCAGATTGATATTGCGTATATACTTATATACATATGTACACATAGGTGTGTGATAAGCAAATTAAAACCAAAAGTGATATAGACAAAGCGGCGTTCGTAAGTATATAAAGAGAGAACCTTATGTAAGCGTAAGGATTGCCGTTAGCGAATTTGACATTGTATTACCTACGCCCATATACTCTATCCTCTGCTCTGCTTTGTTTAAAGAGTTTATAAACTTAAGTCGATCTATCATAACTCTTGAATAGAGCCTATATACATATGTACATATGTAGGAACATATACGTGTATGCCACAAAGTATTCATTGTCATAAAATTTCTTATCGCACATATGATAACAAATCAAGCGATTTCCTAATGCAATTATTTATAAACCCTCATTTTTACACATATGCATACTGCGTATTTCATCTTTATATTTTGTTTGCTCTATATAAATTTGGTTATTATGGAAGATAAATTGGGTGTAAAATAGAATGGTAGTAATAAGCAATTTCTGTTTTTGTAAGTTATAAATCTCTTTCAATTATAAAAATACGCACGAATTACAATTTTTCAAAATGTGCTTATAATACAAAATCGATTGTCTCAAATCGATCAATATATAAAGATTTTCAATAGAATAGTCACACCACTTAGAAAACAACTTTAAATCTAGCACCCATAAAGTGCACGGCATATGTATATACATATATACATACGTGTGCATAAGGTCATGTATTAGTTAGGAAAATTTTCCCTTTCGTTTTTGTTGTATACATATCTACAACTTTATCTGTCATTTTACTTTCAAAGGCAGGGCAGAGTGAAGCTGGCGTCATTCCCTTATTACCTAACTCAAAAAAAAAAAAAAAAAAAAACGAATAAAAAAAAAACATTTATTACATTATAAGCTTCTAATGGATATTTTTATGCAAACACGTAATTCCAGCGAAAAAGAACGATACATATATATATTTTTATTTATGTATATATACTCATGTGTATCAAAATTGATTGTCTGTATATGTGTGTATACGCATACTTATAAAAAATTAGTTGCAAAAATAAGAAGGCACTTTATTTGGGTTGAATCTGAGCATTAAAATGCTATTAAAATGGCCAGCTGTCAATGATAGCTTCTACAACAGCTGTTGGAACATCAGTTTTTATTTCTACAATATGAGTTCTATTTGGCGGATAAAAAGATATTATTAAATGCGTTTTTGCTCTACTTATAATTTGGTCATTTTTGTTTTGAAAATGTTGTCAACTTTTGGCAAGTTCGAATATAATTTGTTAGGCATTCATATTGGCTTAAAGCTTCTTTTATATATATTACTCGAGTTTTGTCAACAATTCAAGGAGACTTGAAGACATTGAAATTAGCCTATAGTCTAACCAATGTGTTAACCTATTAATTATAATTATAAAATTAAAGCATTACCTTGGCAACTTGTAGCGTTTATTATTTATTTAACATTTCTCGTTGGATATTTTCACTTATGTTAATTTTACTGTGTTAATTGTAATAGCTTTTTTCCATTATTATTATCAGCATTTCCCTATATGTACATGATATGTATGTGCATATGTACATATTCAATGCACTAACATTGCACTAGCAATAGTTTTACCCCAGATACATTACAGAGGATATCTGTGTGTAGCCAAGTACACATTTAACTAAATGTTCTCGAGACGCGATGGTAATGTAATGCTTGATTTATATGTAGTTCATACAGGATAACTTATACGCACAGGTATTTACGAAATTTCTCATTTGGTACATTTTTATTGTTAGGCATCCGTTTCATGTGAAGTCTACTCGGTATCATTCAAAATATTATTTCACATTTTGCAATTTAAACATTTCCTGTGTAGGTCACTGGTAAGTTTTTATAAATATTTAACTCTTGAGTGCAGCGTATTTTGTTTGGTGCTTCTCAGAGCAATGTTGGTATTATTTTGTTTCACAGGGGATATTTTAATTATAATTAAACCTTTCCATTAAGTAAATATACATATGATCAACTCTATGTGTTCGCCTAACGATTTTTTAAATGCCACATCGACTTAGCCGAAATTTTAGACGCGACTGCATTGGTTCAGAGCTCTTCCAAAACTGCCGTCTGCTTTGACAACCGTAACACAACAGAGAGAATATATGTATCTGTAAGTGTGCCTTTGAACACGAAAGATACATGCTACGAGTGTTCTTTACGTCTCCCAGTGTGCGTATGTGGGGGAAATTGTATTTGCTGTGTAAGCGGCATACCGCAACAGTTTCCAATATGTGGGACCCGTTTATATATATGTGCTATATATGTATCTGTATTGCCTATTTTAGATTATACAGTACAGTATAGCCTGGTGTTAATCCTTCTATCGCGATTGTAGTCTCGTATTTACCTTTCAAAAATTCGCCACAAGGAAAAATACGTTGTATTTTAAAATAATATTTGCATGTGTGCTTTAAAATGTTTATGTACACATATTTACGTTTATAGTAATATCTTTTAGAACGCATTTTAATAATAAGCTCTGTAAGGTACTTTTAAGATTGTTAGCAAAAAATTATTGTTCTGTAGGAAAAAGATAACTTAGCGTATGGATTGACGTAAATTTCTGTAATGTCTGTAATAATGGAAAATACACTGTGGAACGTAGGTTAAAGGAATTCACGAAAGGTATATATATTTACGCGCATGCGTATTTTTTCTGATGCAATGTCTGGAATAAATTTAGCTGCTTATATTTTAATTCTATTTGGTATATTAGGCAAATAAAATTCATAAAAACATGTTCGCTCCAACATTTCAACATAATAATAAATTTAAGATTCGATTCAAATCGTATCTGCTTATATATGCTACAAAAGTGCTAAGGCTAATAAAGCATCCTCTCTATAGGCAATTAGTTTTTTCATCTCGGCAAAACTCAAGCGATCTTCAACTGAGTGTTTATGCTGAACGGAGATGACTCTTTCTGATTTTATACACATGTTTTTAAGTACATTTAAATTGTAGCAAATATATTAAACAAAGTACATTGACAATATTAAATTTATGCTTGTAATTTGAATAAATCATCGTACACTCTAACTTGATTATAAATGTAACATGCGAATTACAACTTACCCGATGAAATACTACAAAATTGCGAAGGGGTAAGAGCCTCCACTCCAATGGCATTTCATTTTTGCATTGGGGAAAACTGAGGCAATCTTGGATTGGTTGTTTATGCTTATGGCTTATGGTTGTTGAGGCTTATGGAAAATGACTCTTTATGCTTGTTACATATAATTATTTGCTTAACATTATTGGCTAATTTTCTTAAAGCTCCCAACAAACAATTCTAATTTATTTAGAGATACGCATGCAAAACAAAAACCAATTAAATAATATTTACATTCATTGGTAAGAAACAAGTATATATAACGTATTTATCCATTACTGCTGAATTGAATAATCCGCTTTTAATTTCCATTTTCTATGGACACGCTTACATGTTATAATTTATTTTATTGCAAAGCGTCACAGGATACAACAAATTATTACCACAGAGCCTGGCTATCTTCATAGTATGAGTCATATTATGACAACATAACTATTTTTACGCTTTACTAATGATTTGTCCCCCCGGCGAATTATGATATGTGTGAATAAGTATTCTTAGCTTACATATGGGCAATTTCAGACACTTGCCCAAGATTGTAAAAATATACTTTTGTAACAAAAAAATAAAAATTAATTCAAAAGTGCAATTTCCGATGGCCTAATTTTTAAATATTACCGTAGTAAAAATTCAATTTCTCTTAACAGACATCAGTCGATACATATGTTGAGGTTGGTCGGATTGGATCACTGTTTCATAAAGCTAACATATCTACAATCGGAAAAATCAAAATTTGTGTATAACAAATTTGTTTTTCAATGTATTCTAACCAAATTCAGAAATTACGAACTTTATCACAATTGTTATTGAGTTCGTAAGTAAGTAATAAGGACCAAACAAGTGAGAGGTTCTAGTAGGGAGCTCCCGACTAGGGGATACACTGAAGCCTATTCTTCCAACACAAAATTCAGTTCGCGCGACGCTCGTTTGTAAAAATAAAGATAAATTAAAAAAAATTTTTCCTTGGCTGGATTCGAACTTGCAACTGACCGCATTACTTGTTGCCGACTTTACGCCAAAAATGAGTAGTTTTTTCCCCATTGCTCGAATTCGCAACAGAGCGCTGCACTTACCGCCGCCTCTAATCGACATCCACGACAATAATTAAATCTTAATGAGAAAACAACGAATTAAAAAAGCAGCACGGAAAACAGAACAATCGCAATTGCAAAGCTGTTTATAGAATTAAAAAAAAATGCACACGAACATGTGTGTGTGTGAGTGTCCTGCAACTTGCGCTTGCTGCGCCAAACTCGAGACCAGCAAAAACATGTTTATTTAATAACTTTTGTGTTTTTTAAACCGACATTGATGAAATTTTCTGCATCTTATTGCACCATAGAAAATTCATGTATTATAAAATGTGAATTGCATTTCAATTTCAGCATAAAATGGTTTATTAACTTAGTAACGTAGTAGCGATAGGTATAAAATGAAAGATACTTGATATATACATATACACTATACACATATAACTTTTCGTTTCTCTAGGGACTTCGATATCGATTATTATCGATTGCTTGGAAACGGAGTAAGTTATCGAGTATCGGAAACAAACTCAAACAGCTAATATTATAGGTTCTCATATCCTTGTGGTCATACATACGGATAGACGGAAGAACAGGCAGACGGACATGTCTAAATATATAATAATATAATATGTACTTTATGTGATCGGAGATGCTACCGTCTGCCTGTTACATACATTCGGACACCTATTTGCCCATTTTCAATGGGTTCAGGGTATAAAATAGTGTATTTTATTTTCCTGCCATATTTTACTTGTTGACAATTATAATTAAATTCCAATAAGCGCAGATAGCTATTGTTTTAAAGTATCGATACTCAAGTTATCTTTTATTTTTCCGAAATGTCAAACATTAAATAACCTATTGTATTTAACGTAATATAAATTTGACATGTAAAGGTAAATGGTGGTTAGATTTGTTTGTAAACCTGCAAATAACGAAAATATAAATATGTAAAGCCTAACCAACTTTTTCTTACCGCAAAGCTAGATTTCTTTTACCCATATGAAGAACCTATATACAAATATTAAGAGTCTAACTTTAAATGTGAAAAAACAAGGTTCTTTTTTTAATTACTATTCACTTATGTCCTCGCAATACTAAGAGAAAATGTGATTTATATTTTAATGTTTCCGAGGAAAAAGCCCCCTGCCTTCAAATATAATTTCTCTAACTTTTATTGCTTTTAAAATTAACAAGTAAAGGGGAACACAGATAGCTCAAAAGTGGAATAGCCAAATTCGATTCTAGTCTTTTTGTTTTTCATTGGATGCATTTAAAACTAATTTTCAAATATACACCTCTATATATAAAACTGTTTGTCCTGATTGACTGACGCCTGATTGTTGATCAACGTACAGCCCAAATCGTAAGAGGTAGGAAGCTGAAATTTTCACTGTAGTTAAATTATGTGATGAAGGTGCACGTGAAGACGGGGTTTCGGGAAATTCCACCCGCAAGTGTGGAAAAATCTTCAAAAACGTTTGTATGAAACTTTTTTGTTTACCATCCGATTGGCGTCAAACTCAATTTCAAAGTTTTTTGTTCAAATTCATTTGAGGGGTGTTTCACACTTTTCCAATAATGTATTCCTCCTTGGTGAAAATGGGGGTCAAAGATTTAGTGGGTGACGTTTCGCGCTGAAATTCATTTTCAAAGTTTATATGAAAAAATGTAACAGACTTGTTTCACATTTTTCGCAAAATCTAAACTCCTTCGGTAGAAATACGATTCAAAGATTCTTTGGGCGAAGTTGTAAGGGGTGTCCGATTTGCTTCAGACTTATTTTTAAAGCTCTACATAAGAACTTAATGAATACATGTTTCAGGAATTTGGAAAATTCCACCCACAACAGTGGTTAATTAACGACAAATGTTGCTATTAAACTTTTTAGTTAATCGGATCGGCCTCAAACTTATTTTCAAAGATCATTGCTAAATTTCATTAGAGTGGTGTTTCAATCTTTTCGAAAAATCGATTCCTCCTTGGTGGAAATGGGAGTCAAAGATTTGGTGGATGGCCTTTTGCCTTCAAATTCATTTGCATGGATCTACATAAAAAATCATTTGTGGCCTGTTTCACATTTTTTGCAAAATCGTAGCTCCTTCGGTGGAAAGTGCATTTTAAAGTAATTTTTTGAGAATTCTAAGCTGTGTCCGACTTGCATCAAACTTATTTTCAAAGATCTATATAAGAATATAATGAATACGTGTTTCAGCGATTTGGGAAATTCCACTCGAAACAGTGGTAAAATAACGGAAAACGTTTGTATGAAAGTAGTTTCTTTACGGTCCGCTCATTTTCAAAGTTATTCGAGAACATTGATTTTATAACATAAGTGCCACGGCAAGGCCGGGCTATCCCCGCTAGTGTTAAATATAAGTAGACGTAGAACTCAAGGAACTCACAAACGAGTAATGGGTGGAAAATAGATATGCCTTTATAATAAAAAGGGTGAACGTTGGGGAAACGGATGACGAAATAAACACATAATAATATATTTCTATATAAGAAATACATCTAAACAATTTCTTAATGATACCACGTCATAGGGAACCTATGGAAAAGTCGACAGAAGTTTATATTTTACATCAGTTTGAAAATGTGGTTTATTTAACAGGTAACGTACACATTTATATTTATACATTTTAATTTGTTTATTGTTAAATCTTACTTTGCAATTTGTATAGGGAAGTTATTGTTTCACAATCTATTATTACAGATCTGTTTCAGATTTATTCTGGTATAAGTGTATCGATTTCTATTCTAACACCTGCTGGTATTTATAGAGGTAGGATAACAATTGTCAGATGCCATTAAAATAAATTAAAATTAAAGTAGAAAAGTCTATTGTAGTTAGCAAGTTACAATTATTTTCTATAAATATGCTTTAAAAAAGTTTAATTTAATTTAATTTTAAAAAGTTTAAATGAAAACATATTCTATGAATTTAACTACATTAAGAGATACACAAACTTTAGTACAATTTTTGTACCATTTTTTAACAAAAATATGGACAGATGGCGTCGACAAAAAGGAGAGCTCACTTGTTAGGCAATGCGTGTCAGAATAAAGGAAAACACTTTTTTTGCCCGTAAGTTAATTATTTGTTTGTATTGAAGAGAAAGGTTCCCATCATGACTAATACTGCAAGCATCGCTAGCAATAATCAAGGTTAGTAATATGTTATTTCGAAAAATATACACACATGTTGATACATTCCCAAACATTTGAATATCACTTGGTATGTATGGGTTGTCAGTTTTTTGAAATTCAATTCTCTTGCATGAAAGTTGTATTACATTGCATTTTGAAAACGCCATTAAGTTACCTAGTTGAATAAATCGAAATTTACCTAATGTTAATATTATGATTTTTACAAACTTTTTCAAACATTTCGCTCATTATTTAAAAGAATGAATGTATGTGAAATCAATGATTACTTTTAGAATAAATTCGATAACGTTTTTCCTTTAATGTGTTTTAAGGGCGATATTGTTTATTGTATTAGAATTTTATATATATATATACATATATATATAATTACAATTTCATATTGGTATTTAAGATATCAATATATATAGATACATACATATATATGTGTATAATAAATATAGGAAATAATTTAGTCAGCATATTTCGTATATTTTATAAAAATAATGTTTTTATATGCGTTTGTAGTTATGCTTATTGGGCATGGAATAGAACGTCATTGGACCTAGCTATAGGTTTTTCATTTGACATATTTAATAATTCATTCCGAATGTTTGGCGCAATTAAAGTGTATATTTGGCACTCATAATTCTTTTTTTAATATAGTCTTCTACCAATACAAAAATTATAAACATTGCTACCTATTTAGTTAAACATATATAATTATGTACCATTAGCAATGCAATTCTTGTATAATTTACATACAATACATACACTAGTGGTTACTGTTCCACTGGTCTGCCAACTTTTGTTTGTCAGCATAGTTTATAGTACAATAAAAATCGCGGCAGTCTACTTTTAATTCTCAATTTATCAGTTGCTTAAAGATTGGCGACATTTAAAGACGACCTCAGTTGTTGTTTTTCCATCTCGAAAGCAATAACCGCCAGCGATTTTTACGTCTTCTGCTTCAAATTTGCCATATTAATAAATGATTGGTGCTGTCTTCGCGACCAGCAATTTCACTTAGTGAGTTGGCACCAGAATTGCGAAAGTCTTCATAGCCATCACCACCAGAAATAATAAGTATGTTTTTTGTTTCCACTTTTTTCTTAGAGTTCTTCGTTGAACTGTCAGCCAAGAAACAATTTATAAGAACGGGTAAATACAAATAATAAAAGTAATATCTTCTCATGGCTTACCCTTGTTTAGTGTACTCATCGCTTGTGCCGCTTCCTCCTTCACGTGATGGTGCAGGTGTTATTATTTGCGAGCAACCTTCTACCCCATGAGACGGTGTCTCTACAAAGGTTAGGAATCGCACATGCCCTGTATGACCGTGCGGTATGCCTGTGGGTACTATATTGTGTGCACCTTTTTCATAGCCCTGGGCGGGTATTGTTAACAAAACTCCAGCACTGGTTCCTATCCAAATGAGATCTTTGCAGCAGAGAAGGGAAGTCACGCGAAGGCAAGCGGCTTTATGTTGCCTAATTATTTCGTCACAATTTGACAACATTTTATTAACTGCAGGAGCAAGATTTACCTCGGTAATTAATTGGTGGCTATTCAATTAAATAAAAAGTGAGTATATCATTTAGATGTCAAGACAGATCATTATACCACTTACGTATTGGAATGAAAACACTTGATATGAGCTGAATTTTGTATTGATATCCACACAAAAGTATTTGCTACTGTCATATTTGTAATTGGTTTTGAATCCGAAGAAATTTGTATTTGATTAACAACCTGCAATATTAAAGCATTACCAAGCCGTCCAGGCTGTTTTTCAAATTAAAAGTTTTAGGTTTCCTACCGATAAGGATTCAGTATCTAAAACTTTTATAATCCCCTGTATGGAGCACCACAGCCTGCCATTAACGTTAAGCAGCTTAGTTACTGGACTCGAAACTGTCCCAATTGAGAGGCAATGTGATGAACATGTATTCCAAGAAGAGGCTGAAAGGTAAATCAGTTTTATATAAATTTTTTTTAAATCTTTTAAATTTATATCTTACCACCATCTCTGAGATATACACAAATATCGCCATTTGCTAAGGATACAAAAACACGATTGTCCAGGTATCTGTAATGCAGGAGCTAGTAATTAGGTACCAATTGTATTTCATTGTATCACTAACCACAACTTACGTTGCATGGTTAGTATGTGCACTTACAATATGGAAAAAACAGCTGAATGATGTTCGATTTTAATACGATTCTTCTTAATACGTATATTATCAGTACTGTTGTAAACATGAATGCAGCCGTCTTCAGTACCAATCCACATAGTTGATTGATTACATTCGTTTTCATCGGGATTAGAGTCCTTAAAATGAATCATTTACAAATGCATAAAATACAAAATTCTTTGAAATTTAAATACATACTTGTTGCACATGATATGTGGCATGTAATGAAGGCGCAGGACTAGGAATACGTTGTTCTAGTGGCGCAGCTGAAACAACATCCGCCTCATCTTCGCTGGAGCTTAGATTTAAATCTAGCTGAGTATCACTGTTGCTGGTGCCTTCAGCACCGTTGTCAATAATGGACGTGGGGATTTTCTTTTTCTCTAACACTGTTAATCCCAAAGCAGGCTGTGTAACAGGCGAGATGCTTTTACGATAATCACGCAATTGTTGTGTGTAACTATGAGATAGTGTATTAGTGCAGCGCAATATCTGTTGTTTATCCTCCTGTCCACTTAGTTGATCTTCAGGGCTGTTGCTGTAAGCTGGTACTGACGCTACGCAAAGTATCCGTGCATTGCAAACGCCATTACAGCTGGTTACATTAGGTTCCGGATGTAAGGACATAATGCACACTTGGCCCACATAGCCATCACTATTGCAAACCCAAACATCTCGTTTATCGCTCAGTGTAGCTGCCGCGCAAGTAAACTGTAGACCCGCACGTGTTTTGCGTATAGGTATAGATGTAAGGAATTCAGGAATGGGATGTCGCTCTAGTGTAGCGGCTACAGATAATAACATATAAAATAAAGCAAATATAAAACATATTTATAACATTAATTTAACCACTAAAAATATATCATGTAGTTGGTATACATACCCAGTTTTAGTTTAGCTTCATTAAATACCTCCTCCCAATTAGAACGCCTTTCTGTTTTGCTAAATACAACCGTCAGCTTTTGACTTCCATTCCTAAAACAACAGCACTATTTATTAATTATATCAAAATATATTTATTTTTGTTCTTACGGTGAGCTAACTGTCAACTCCAACACATTTAGCGGTGTGTCATTTGTTTGACGCTCGGATAGCTGTCGCTGTATTTCACGATGCAGTTCACGTATTACGTCTTCTAAATACTGATGAGGATACTTAATGGATGCCGTGATTTCACTTATTTGTTGTAGCTTATTGCTGTCTTCGCTAAGGTTTTCTATTTCGCTAACGATGCGTTTTATATTCTCATCTTTAGCTGTATACAATTGTAGGTTAGGCTATTGTGTTGTCACCATAATATAATATAAAAAAAACTTACACTTGACAATCTCTAAGCAATCTAATGAAATTTTTGTGAGGAACTTATATTTGTTAGTGTCCAAAGTATTTGCCACTGAGCCGGGGCAAATTGAGCTATTTGGCTTCCTAATTGTCCCACTGCGTTTTTTAATACTCGTCAAAACCAATAGATCATTAAACAGAAAAAAACCACGATCCTTGCGGGCACCCTGCCCGGATGGCATGGATACTAAATCGAACAACAAAAATTGACGCTCTGGCGCTATTAAATCAGTTATTCCCTCTATGACGCCTTCCAATTCCCGTAGAGTTGCCTCACGCTGTCCATTTTCCATAATCTCACGTTCCTTGCAATTAATGTGCACCAAAATGTCATGCACCAATTTAAGCACATCCTGTAAATGTTTCTGATCCGGATGATCGTGATCTGTATGCTTGATGAGGCGTTGAAAGAGCAATTCGTAGCTACAGACAAATTAAAATGAATCACATAAGCATTATAAGATTAAAATTAGGATTTATACATATGTACTTTGGAAATTTTTGAACTGGCTTAATAAGCAAGTTGTCCAGAGTTAGTTTTCCTTTGTGCTCGCGAGCTGTGGATTCTAAAAATTTGGCAAATGAGGGTCGCTGATGCTTCATCAAACGAATGGCATTTTTTGCTCGATTACAGTTGTTTACAAATGATGTGTAGACCTCGAGTACCTCTAGTTTTGAAAACTGTACAGTTTGGTTTAAGTTATGTATATGTTAATATATCTTTACATATTAAAATCAAATATACATACCGTTTCAATAAACGTATCTCCTACTTTTTGCTGTATATCCCAGTCGTCGAGGCGTTGTTTTAACTCAGCCAAAAATTTCTCATGTATTTCCAGTATATCAGGTACCATAAAGAATATCTCATCCACGGTACGTGTATCAATCATGCCTGCATGTTCTGGTGATTTCAACACTTTCAAATATTTAAGCACAACTGTTTGCAGAGATTCGACATATGATTGCTCATTCCGGTAAATCTCTTGTACAACGTAGGTGCGAGTGTCCTATAAATGAGAGTATACAAAGCTTTAGAGTCAAATCATTTTTAGTCCTATGGTGTGTTATTAAATGTTCATCGCTACCACCACACTTACGCCATCATAACCGCCCAGATTCCATTTGCTGCTCATTTCAAACTGTGCTCGCCTTTCCGAGTCATCCTCAGAATCGGAGCAAGTGATGGAAGTCATTTTCTTTAGCCTATCACATTTGTCATTTTGATGACCCGCTGTACCAAAACCTGCCTTACTCAGCCGAGCAACTGTGGTTGTAGCCTGAGAGACAGCTTGTGATACACTGCTGCTGTTAGCCGGCAGTGTCGACGCTGTCGCAAGCGGCTGTGTAACATGACCTTCTGTTTGGGGCAACAGGGAAGCAGCAATGGTATTCGAAGGTGCAGTTAAGGTAGCTTGTAAATCCAGCAAACTTAATCGTAGATTTTCGCGGTTGTGCGACATTGTTAATTTAAATTGTGATTTGTTAAATCGATATTTTTTTATTTTGTATTAATTTAACACTGATTATTTATATTTTCTGTCGATAACACTATTTATTATTCTGAATGTCTACCAGGGTATAATTTATTGTCTCAACTTTTCAAATAAAATGTTCTAGATTTGGTGGAACAAACTATAGCCGCGTGTTCGTCCATTTATTAAAGGCAGGTAACTAAAAACGCAAAACATGTTATGGGTCCAAAAGTGCTCCAAAACAAGAAACGCATTGGCATCGTAATACTGGAGGAGCAGGAAGAGGAGATGTGCTGAGGCTCATGGATAAGTCTGCGTAGATGGCAAGTGGGAGAACAGCTACTACCCACGAGCATATATATATATATAGTTTGTGGAGTTTTTTATTAAGTTGTAACAGCGACGTATAAATTATTCCCTTTTTTTCTTTTCTAGCCAAAACAAGTTGTTTGTGTGTTTTTTCACTCAGAAGTACCAGAAAAAAAAACAAGTGTTTTTAATGGATTTGAACTTGCATCCCTATATACACATATATAACTAGGAAACTGTGCATAACAACTATATATAGTTATAGTATTGTACTATACTAAGTATATATATATATGCAGGCAGATATATATATATAAATACATAAACTTTCAATTGAATCGATGTATGTATGTATGTATATGCATGTGGTATACATACCATGTATGTATGTATATGCATATATATATATGCGAAATAATAATAAAAATCAAATTCAAGAAAACTTTTGAAGAAACAAATTAGGATTACAACAAGTGTAGTTTTACATCAAAAATCTAAAAATTTCATTTAATTGCGCTTTGTCTTTCAAATCAAAGCTTTAAGCGTGATTTCCCAGTACACATGCGATACAACACAACACAATTACAATTTTTCGAGTTGCGCGGCGCAACAAGAGGTTGGTTTTGGTAGACTAAATGGTTTTGTGTATACATACATATGTACACATGTATGTAGTTAGATACAGACTTTTGTATACATATCTATTTTTTGTCTATTTGTTTTTCTTTTTTAGTTCCTGCCCTATTCTTTTGGCATAGTGCATTAACGAGGATTGCATTGAAATAAAATGTATTTATCCGTACATGCTTACATGCGTGTACATACATTTACCCCTTTATTTTATGTATGTTCGCTTGTGTAAAATAATGGTATTTTTTAAAAAATTATCATTGTATTATTTATTTTAAAACTATTAATATCTAGAACTTCGCGAATTTTAACGTATTTTAATTGATTTATTGTTATTGTTATCGAATTTTTCGAGTGACTGTTTAGATTTATCTATTTTCCACAACACCACAAAATAAAACAAACGAAACACGAAAAATTTCGCTATACAACTGAGGTACAAAAAGCAAACGAGGAATTTAAACGCGCGCAGCAGCGTTGGCGGAGAAGATTCTGTTGCTGCGCGGGAGAGCATCGATAGTAAATGTGTGTGTAGTGTGTGGATATGCGAGTGTGCGATGCGGTTTAATACTCATATTGTTGATGGCGCATACAACTAGCTGCACAGGAGTGTACTACTCAACACGTTGAAAAGCATTCCATTGTGCCAAATACACACTTAAATTCCATTTTTCATATTCCAAGTGAAAACAGCCACCCCAGCAAGGCTAACGCTTACGATAAAATTGGAATACGAAATTTACGGTCTGCACGCGACAAGTGTCCGAGAAAGAGTATATGGGCATAAAACACTCTTTTTGATTAGTGTAAAAATATTAATTTATCAAGGAATATTCTGCCCAATCGCACTTTTCAAATAATTTCGAATAACATATTTAAGAAAAACTTTGCTATAAACACTCATCTCGTTAATGCTCAAAATTTTAAGCATAAATGACCGAACTGTTGCATATTCCCATCAAGAACTTATTAAATGTAAAAAAGAAGCGTACGAGTTTTTAAATTTTTTTTACCAACTGATGTTTTCAGAAGCTAGGTTACAATTAGACATGACTAAACACTAATTCTCTTAAAGGCATTATAAATATTCGAGTTTTTATTCTTTAGACAACTAATCACTATGGAGAGTCTCTTAACAAAATAAACCGAAAAAGCTTTAGCTTTAACCACGGTGCATGCGACGAACAAAGAGATGAAATAAGCTTCAGAGGCTCTCTTCTAACACAGTGACACATTTCCAATGCGCATTGATTGTTGGAGCATGCGCACACTCGTATTTTCATTTTCCAATTATTTTTCCACAAATACTCTGCAAACAATACAAAAGCTGGCGCTCATGCCTTAATATTTATAAAAGCTGGCGCTTATGCATATACAAATATATACACATGCATGAGCGCCAGGTTATATATAATATATAAATATATATATATAATATAAATATATATATATACATATATATATATATAAACATATATATTTTTATATATATACGGTATGTCTAATGACTAACACAATTTTGGATTATTAAAAACAAGAACTTCAGAGATGAAGATCGATGAGCGATATAAGAACCAAGCAACAAATTTAGTACGTGTTATCCCAACACCGTTGCAATTTACGTCGGCCTAATTTTAGTAAAATGTACATAGGTACACGGATGACGTTACTTACCGCAATCATTTTCTGACGCTGCTCGGAGAGCATGTTTTCGCTGGAGCCCTTAAGCAGTTCCGCCAGCAAGGCTGCTGTTGGAGGCACATTCGCAGCATAAGGAACTTTTGGTTTGTTGCTGCTACTATTGTTGTCTTCAACATTGCGCTTGGTAGAGTGATGGTGATGATTATGGTGATGCTGATTTTTGTTTTCATTATTATTACGCTTGCTATGGTGCGTTTTTGGTGTAGGTGTCTCGGACGCGGCACGTTTTATAAGATTTTGCGGCGGTTTATCAGCTTCTAATATCGTCTCGTTAAGATCCTTGGCAGACAATGAAATTGGCTTATTTACATGCTCAATTTGCGAAGGAGTCGAAGCTGCGCGTGCATGCGTTGGTACTGGCAAGTAAGCACTTGTCTTACGTACACGCATGGAATTAGAATACTGTGGCATGTTGCTACGTATGGAGCCAACTAAAGGCTTTCTATCAACGATGCTATGCTCACGACGCGGGTGCAGTCTAAGGAAAAATCGGTTTAATTAAAAAAAAAGAAGCCACATGCCGCAACTTACCTGTCAGCGTCGCGAATTTCTTCAAGAATCTCATCAAAATGCATTCGGTTTTGCTTTTTAAGCTCGGCTTCTAACATTTGGCCATATGGACCTCGGACAGTGAGAGGGCGCTTTGAATAGCGTTTATTTTCATAATCTCCGCTAGGAGTTGGACTCCAACTAACGCGCTCTTCAGTGTCTGACATGGAATCATTTTGCAAAATGCTGTTGCTTTTGCTGGTATTATTGTTGGTTGCATCTTCCTTCTCTTCGCTACTTTGGCAGCTAAAGCTGCTTAGCAGTTGAGACTTTTCATTTGATCTTCTCCATGTAGGTGGTGCCTTCTCCAATTCTGGTGTATTCATCTCAAACATGATTGGGCTATTAGTATACATCTGTGTTTCCTCTGTGGAATCTGGCTTATTGGCCTGAAAATTGGCAACAGATATATCTAATGCAACTGGCTGATGCCAGTCTGAATTATCTATGTACATGCCCTTCCTTTTTGTGGATTTGTCTAAGTAACGCTTTTGACGCTCACCAATGCTGTGTCGAGGTGTAGCTATTGTGTCTGAACTCTGCCGCTCCGAGACAAAGTCTTCTTGGCTACACTGTTGTAGCTGGTTTTCCACAGAATCGCAAGTATTAGGTCGATCGGACATTAATTCAGGGTGGGGTAAGATTGTATCTTTTCCACATTCATCACCCTCTTCTGAGCTCCGACTCACAGATATTGTTGGCAATAAATTTCTGGGTAGAGTTGTTAATGTTTCTGTTTGCATTATTTTGCATGCCGCATGCGAGATAGGTGGATGTATTACTTCGGGCACAATATCAAACTCTGGGGCTAACTCAACCCATTCTTGAGCGGGTGTTTCAAGCCATTCTTGCGCTGCACATTCATAAACCGGGACCGGTATAAGGCAAGTGGTTGCTGTTTGTAAAATATTGTCGGATGGCGACTCAATCAGAGACTGTTCCTCTAGAAGTTTGCCAATGTTGGCTGAATTAACTTCCGAGTCAACTTTTGGTTCCTCTATACTAGGCGTATAATTCCTATTTAATGTCATCGTCGCACAATCCTTGTTAATATTATAGTCTCCTTCCGAGGGTATAGTATCCGAAAGCGACTCCATTTTCGCGTGAGCCGCAATAACACTGCTAGCAGTTGCTGGTAAAGCGCCAGCTATACTGCAATTGTCTGTATTAAATATATCTTCTTCACCTATAATATCAGGCACATCTTCTAGAACATGTTCAAGAGATTTCTCCTGCCCATAATTTAAGTTAACAGATAAAGCCGTGTTCCTCAGTGGTATGTGCACCCAACCAGGTTCCGGAATACGCGATCGATCGCACAGCAAATCCGTAGACTCGATGGATTTGGTGTTGTTTTGAATCGGAGTGGGTGTTTCAATTGCCTTATCCCGCCGTAGTCGATCGCGCAAAGCACTCAAAGTTGATTTACAGTCAATTTGTGAAAACGAAACAGAGCGAAATGGTAATATCCCTTTTTGGGTGCTAGTGCTGCTTCCAATGCGTGATTCTGGTGTGGACAGCTGTGAAGCCCACTCGCTACTGGTTGGCTCGACCTCATCACCTACTGCAAGGGGTGGCGGTGATTTAGACTTCTCGCGAGTGCACATCATGAAAGCTTCCAAGTTGGAGAGACTTGTGTTTGGTCTAATTGAGTGTAAGATACGTGCGGCTGTAGCGGGTACGCTAATACTCCCGCTGCCACTCTTGTTGCTATTTGTGTTGATCTGCTTTAGTGATTCAGTAGTCATCCCTGAATCCGAATCTTCTAGGCCACATATTGATAACGGACATTCGTGAGTTTCGATACTGCTAGTCGTCGAATTATTATGAGGAATTCTAGGCTTGCGGGGCGGTGGTACTGGTGGGGGTGTTGGCGTAGAGGAGGCACGTGAAATGTTGCTACCACGCAAAAGCTCTGTCAGTTCTTTAAGACGCTCTGATCTTTCGGAAATATTACACTGTTTATCTGAACCAGATTGTTTATCTGGACCGAATGACCTACAACCTTCATTCGAGACAGCTTCAGGGGAAACTGAAGGCTTGGACTTACGTCCAAAAGCTAGGCGTTGAAATCGGTCCAAGGTGTTACGTCGCTTATCCATCGTGTACTGAAAACAAAGAATTCAACAACAGAATTTTATTTAATGAGTGTTCAACTTTAATTTTAACACAGTTTACACTGACGCAGAACATCATCAAGATAACTTCAAGCCCAAGAAACTAGTTCGAAATGTTCGCATCATACATTAAGTACGTAACAAATTTGGTAAGCAAAAGATAAGCAAAATCTCTTACTGACTAATAAAATTTGGCTAACACTTTACTTCTAACAGAAATATAAATCGGCAAAGAATAGTTATAGTTGATTTTCGAACAAAATGGGATCAATATTACATTAAGATCTATATTTTGCAGTACAAAGGGGTGCATAAAACACATTGTAAGGCAAAGCAAAATGCTATGGACTTAAATATACATACATATATAAATATATGTGTACAATGAAAAAAACTCACTACATACGCACACAGTGATATTTTTAGTATAAACAAGAATTTATATTGAATTCAGAAGAGAGCGAACGTAAAGAGCAGCTAAAATTGTAAATATGTTCATATGTATGTAGCCGTGAACATATTAAAAGAATCTTACACAAATCACAGCATAGAGCACCACAGAGAACAAGAATATCTCAAACAAATTTTAGAATAAATATCACATCTATATACGTTTGTATGCATAATAATGTCTGTAAGTAAATACAAGTACGCAGTCAAATTTACAATCTTGCATCCTCCATGTGCTGTGTTTCCGTTTGCATGAACAAATTTCTGTACATATATGTGTGGAAATCAGCTGAATTCAGTAAAACTCAATCATATAGAAAACGATTCGCTGTTCATGAAAAATATTACAGAGCTTTTTTAAAAAAAAAATTTGTTTAGGCGGTCGAAAAATAATTACAATGGACAGATGCAGTTATATGTCCCGTACCTATTAAAAACTTTTAAGGATTTATCAATGAATAACATACATTCACAGACAAAATAAAAGTTAATCGAAAAATTCGCTCTTAAAAACCGGTACCTAAAGCTCGTATTTTTCATACATATTTTAATATGTAAGTATTAGCTATATTTTCGAACATAATCTAATTTTGATTATGAGTGTCAATACTTACATCTGTGTCGCGTTTTATCCCAATTGTAGAAAACGCATAAGAACTGGCAAAAGTATTAGTACCCGGAAGATGTTTGATTTGCAGTGAAGTTTTTGTATATTGAGGTATTGAGTATTTCACTTTGCAACAGCTGGTAAATCCTAAATTTTCCACCGATTTGGTAGCGCAGGTTGAATGCAACGAAATATTAGAGGAAATGTTCGGTTGGGAACAGCTCTTTTCAAATTTATGAAAAAACAATGACTTTTCGGTACGATTTGAAATTGGTTCACCTGGTGAATTTAAATCTATATGGACAGCACTCTCAGATATTTCAGATATTTTTAATTTAGCTTCGGTTCTATATGGTATTGGTGAATCCAGCTCATTCGACTTTATCTTTTTATATGAATTAGTATAGTTACTTTTTTCATTTTTTAACGGCCGTGTTATGTTGAGATATTCAATTGTTTCGTCCCTATTTATTGTGGCAGCCAAAGAGCTTGTTGATGAATTTCCCGTTCCCCCTGCTGTTTTAAGCCTCCGTTTTTGCTCTGAGTTGCTCTTTTGATTAAAGTTTATTTTAAGATGTTCGTTACGATCGTAGCATAGTATGCAGGTTGATTTCCATTGCAATTTCTTACGCGACGTTGATTCAGAGCTATTTTCAGCTGTCACTTGCGTGCAGCTGTTAGCGTTAGAGTAAATGTATTTTAAATCTGAGCAGCTTCTGAGTCTACGTCTTAGAGAATAAGTATTTGTCAACACCAATGGCTTTTTTAGCGGCACACAACTCAATTGGTGGACATGTCGATGCTTTTGACACTTTTCCAATCGGCGTATTTTTAGTGCAGGCTCGCCGAAATGGATGCTACTGCAAGCGGCCACTGCAAAGCAAATTCGAGGGCGAGATTTGGGTTTGGGCTGCACTGGGGGTGGATCCCGACGACCACAACGTAAATAAGATCTAAAACAGTCACTGTTAAAGCGGCACGAGTCATTAGGACAATGACCAATTGTAGCGTGACCTTTTCTACAAGATGTAGAGACCTTTAATAACTGCTGCTCCTGTGTCTGCGGCTGAATAACTTTGTAATTAGTACAACCATGAATTATTGGTAACACACTACGAATATCATGCGGTACAGAAAATGCTGACGCGCGGGGCACCTCAACTTTTGAGGCCTTTTTCGTTGCCGATGTTTTTGTGTATTGTGCTATAGTTGATGTTTTTGACTTCTGTTGTTCTATTTCTACACACGGCAGCGACAGCGAGCCAACACTAACGTCATCATTAGCATCAACAACATTATCATTGGCTTCCTCTTCAACGGAGACAAAACGATACGACGACAAATCAGATACTGAATCCATGCACGAGCGATAAAAAGCTACGATGCCAGGCTGCTGCTGCTCTTGCCGTAGCTGTAGTCTCTCTCCGCAGCACCGCCCGCAGAACAACCATGCCGGCGAGCTTTCTGTAGCATTTTCACTTGAACATTGAAGCTTTTTACGCAAACGATGCATCTGATTTAGTTTTGTTTTGGCTGATCTCAATTTTAATTGTTATTGAATATCGTAGGTAGTTGTATTTTGACAGTGATACAATTTTAATGATTTGATTCCGTCTGATATATATATGTATGTATATGTATGATGCAATAAGTATTCGACCGTCAGTTGATATAATTCCAAATCTCCAGTTATTGAATGATGATTTATTAATACATATAGGCCCAGTTAGGTAGTTTTGAAGCTATTGTTGGATATTCTGATACTACTATAAACAGAAATCTATTACAATATGGATCATATTTATATCTGAATTGAGAAAACTATTGATGATTTTATAATGCTTTATTGTTATTTTTATATACTCACAGTTGCAACTGTGTAAATATTGCAGGTGATATAACAGTTCGGTATCAATTGTTGGAATGTTTGAAGCTAGTACAATATGAGCAGCTCTTATCTTCGCTGTATCACGTATCACCATCCAAGATAGCTCTTTTAACAAACAAATGAAACCCTTTGCTAGATTACATTTTTCAGATGCACAATTTAAAACTTTTAAGCTTAAACCTGTTTTAGAACTGTGAGAATTTAAACATGTTTAAATTATGAAATCAATGGTCAAAATATTTATAAACATATATGAATAATATAACCATTAAAGTATGTTTTATAAAAATGGTAAGGGTATACGAGATTGTGTTCTAACATACGTATACAAATCTTTGTAGCTGTGTAAAGCTAAATTTTATCTATAGTTTTTATCTAAGCATTTGGTAAGTAAATAAAAAAAATAAAAAAAAAAACAGAGCTAAACAGTAAGAAAATTAATACTTCAACAGGTTGGAGATGCTTTCTTCCAATTTTCAACGGATTCAGGGTATAAATATGCATACCTATGCACATCTGTCTATATCCATATGCTGGAACCAATTATTGAATTTACAATTTGTTCTCGAATATTTGCCAACTTTAATGTGCTTAAATATCGGAAAGAAAAATATAATTATATAAGAATCGATATCAAACAAGTAAGAGGTTCTAGTCGGGAGCTCCCGACTAGGGGATACCCTGAACCCTTTTCTTCCAACATCAAATGCATATATATATTCTATTTTAGAAGCTATATGCCAAGTTTGGTGACTCTAGCTTTTATTATTTACCAAAATTGCCGAAAAAACAAAATTGCTTGGAAACGGAATAAGTTATCGATTATCGAAAACAAACTCGATCTGCGTAGGCACTAGGAGCACCTACATCTAAAGCTCTTATAGTTTCTGAGATCCTTCCGTTCATACATACGGACAGGCGGATAGATCGACTCGGCTATTGATGCTGATCAAGCATATATATATATATATACTTTATGGGGTCGGAGATGCTTTCTTCTGCCTGTTACATACATTTGGATTTTGCACAAATACAATATACCCTTATACCTATTTTATATGGTTTCAGGGTATAAAAACATATCAAGAAAAAACAGATTGTTGTAAAAAGTTTTAGAATACATACAACGGTTTTTTTTTTATATAGGTATATGATAAAAAAAGTAATGAATACGAGGGAACAATTGAAACTGTAATTCAATAGCTTTATACCCTATATCTATCAAAATTATATAAAAGGGTAGCTTAGCAAAAGCGTGTATACGTGAATGTCTATTTTTGTTTAGGTCTATAAGGAGACAATACGGACAATTATTACGACAGTCCGATGTTTAGAGTATCTCGATTTCACATTGAAATGTTATATGAAATTGTACGGGGTCCGTGCCTGAACAAATAAATGTATGACAGTCATAGGACAACACCTACATACATATTAATGCATAAACCCACAAAGTGTACTTCATTGTGGCCTAAACTAATTTACTGTGCTTATAAACAAACGGTGCAAAAGCTTTTGAACTGTAAAGCATGTGTAAGATATGGCTTCTCAATAAATATGTTTTATTACAAAAAAATAATAATAATGACATTAAAGACAGCTTCATTTGTTTTGTGTACTACATATTCCTTATACATATGTGTATATTAAAGCGAAAGTATGCCTTAGCACAACAGTCAACACGCAATTAACTTAAGGAAAACTCATCTTCATAATATAGTCGTGCTGCTTTGTATGGCATATCTCTTACTTCTTTCTCTGGAGCTAAGTGAGCATTTGTATTGATGCAAAAGCGGTTTTTATGTTGTTGTTTTCTTTCGCAGTTTTTTTTTCCTAAATGAAATCAAAGCGAAATTTGGGTCGCGTTCGCTTTGACTGGATTGTCAAACTTTGAGCCCCTTGATATTTTTGCCAGCAAAAGACCAAAAACTTTAAAGCGCACTTTTAACACATAGCCAAAAGAAAAGAAGATTTGTGAAATACTGTTTGTTGAACTTTAGCAAATAAAGTAGGATTTTTAACGTTAAGCCAGATAAGCGAACAAAATAAATGAAATTTGCATGGGCATGCTGTGCCCTATATAACAACTACAAGAGCCTTGTAAATGTTAACGCATTTCACTCAGACCTAATTTTAGGCACATTATTTGTATCGATCCATGCCCGATAATACTTGAGCAAGTACTTTTTAAATATATATATCGGCTAAATATAGGCACCCGATCATTTTATTTTTTACTGTCTGCGTACTTTGCAGTATCAAAATGTTGCAAGCCAATATTCGTGAATGACGACTCTTTAACAATATAATATCAAATCATGTTTATTCTGTAACACTGTCCGAGTATGACCGATGTTAGTCGCGTTCGATTGTACTTGATCTATTCTCTTTACGAATCAGTCTATCGATAGTTTAGTAAGCATCTAACTAGATATTCACCTTGTCCTTAATCAAATTAATGTTTGAAATTGTAATCTTCTCAAAATACATTTAATATAATATAAAAAAGCAGATTTACTTCTTAATTGAAGATCAGATCTGTGCGTTTAAAATATCGATGAATCGATACCGTTTTGCGCATCTCTTATTTTAGCTTCTTACTGCCACACTGCAAGGTTTTTAATTCACAATAAAGTTTCTTTTATAAAAATAATATCAAACTTGGGTAAATGCTAATATACATTTACAATTTTACCACTTATTCTATTTTGAAATTAAAATTAGATAAGTTTACATAATTATCAATTTTATTTAATATGTCTCTAACTATTTGAGGTTGGACTTATCATTCTTTTTATATCACAGCAGAGACTCAACAATGCTACAATTTATATGTATGTATATGGAAGTCCGACAAAGCAAAGGCGAAAAGGCACATCAACAAAAAAAAAAGTATCATACAATACTTATTTCCTAATATTATATTTTTATTTGTGTTTGAGAACCACAATTTAATTGGGTATTAAAATTTAATTTAATAGGCCGGTAAAATTAATGCTGGTACATAAGAAGCTACTGGCAAGAAAAGAATTGTTGCTTACCGCTGAAATTGATAAGCAAGGTACGTTTGTACAGTCCGAGATTGTTAGTAAATTTTGGTAGCGTTATAACTAAAATATGTAGAGCCGGATTGCGACGACAGCAATAATAGTACATGCAATATCAAGCCATCAGGTTGGACAAATACTGGCTGATCAACTGTGTCATATGGCAAGAGTGCGGAATAGTGACCGGTAAAAGCTAGTTAGTTGGACAATTGACAGAATCCAAAACACATTTATCTAGCTATGATAAAGATTCACTTTGGACTATATGACAACTAACAAGTGGAGACACTGGCATCCAGCTGGATTTCATTGCTTAGCGTAGAGCGTATTGATGGGTATAAGCTGCCAAGTGTAAATGTACACGCAGATTTCTCTCTTCTCATGCAGCATTTGGATTTGGCCTCTGCTCTTGCTATGGTGGTTTCTACGAAATGTACTAGAGGCATATAAGAAATAGCCATTTTAAAGTACGCAGCTGCGAAGGTAGCTAGTCAGGACCGGAGAGACGACAGCAGTTCTAAAAAGTGGTGTCGCTTTCATTGTATGGTTTACATATATGATTAACAATTACTTGAAGCAGCGGTTAAAGCGTGGACTGGGCACGTGGACACGTGGGCAGCTTTAGGACTGGGCTGGCATTAAATTCACACCATCAGGACTACGTGCATACAGCATGGCTAGGCACAGCCCTTTAGGTCTTCTTTTTAAAACAACACTTGGAAAAGATTAATTGGTTTCTTTGTTTGGTGCAACTGACAATTGGGCCGGAATATATAGTATCGACTGAGAAACTTGTTTAGAGTGTATGAAACTAAAATACTAAAACTACTGTCCGCATTTGTAATATTCTTTTTTTTTGTTCAATAATTAAATTTAAATGTAATTGTAAATTAAATTGAATATTTTTTAATTAATGTAAGCCATCAAATGTTCTTATACACTGCGTGTCATCGGATTAGCGCTCCCCTTTACATTCTTACAAATGTTCCATACTGTCAAAACATTTGAACTATCAACTCAAAATTTTTGTCGATTTGACTTTTATCAATTCTTCATAAAATAAAACAACAATGGCTTTTTAAAAATTCATGATTATATTTAATTATTTTTAAAGTATATAAATATATATTTTTCAAAATCTTTCATGAACGTTAGTGGTTGTTATTATTTATATTTTATTTTTAAGCATTTTTAAACTAATTTAGTAATGTGTGTCCCGCCTTTGTTGATAATCACTTCGTAAACTCGATTGGGAATTGAATCATAGAGTTGCCCAATATACTGTAAGGATATGGTGGACCAAGCGTGTTTGATGCCTTCGATTAACGATTTTGTTTTATATTGTGTCCCGGACTCATACACTTTTTGAGCCAGCCATCCCCAAACGTTCTCGATGACATTTAGCTCAGGCGAGTATGGTGACCACTCAAGGACTTCAACTTTTTGGCTCTGAATCCAGGTTTTGACGCAGTATGAATTGGGGTATTATCGTGCTGGAAATGCCATTTCAGATCCCGAAATATATCTTGAAAGTGGGGAAAATCAGTTTTTAAAACGCCGTTGTAGTTATCTGCATTCATACGCGATGTTGAAAACAGCAATTTGTATAATTTTTTTTTTATTTAAATTAAATTAAGTTAAATATTTTGTAATCGATGCAAGCTATTAAATGTTGTTGTATAATAAATTTCAAAAAAATAATATATATAAAAATTTATACATTAATTATACTTATGTTTTACATTAGATATATATTTTGAAGATTAATTTTAAAAAAATATATAAATAACTAGAGTTTACAAATCGGCTTTAACCAGGTCGTTATTTCATCAAATTTTTTATAATCAAAATTTAGATAATTAATTTTCCCCCATTACCGTCCTTTTATTATTACTTCTTTCTATTAGTATCTAAATTTAAAATATAATTATATATATATTTTTAAAGTCAATTGGACGGTTGTTTAGTAGGGTTTCGCGTCGTCGTAAGTCAACCAGTTTTCGCGTTATTAAGGCACACATCACATTCATAAAGACGTTCCTTGATTTAAATGCTGTGGATAACATTTATTAGATTTTATTAGAATATATGCGGCACATTTAGCATGGAGTGTTAACTTGAGTTACTAATAATGTCAAAGAATGCTGCAGTGAGTCACAAACGGAAAGTACCATTGTCTCTAATCTAAGGGCTTATGTATTAATATCAAATTGAAAGAGCCATTAATACAGAGATTTACACCTGTCAACATAATTTGCCAAAATATTTGTTTAACAAATAAAACAAATGAATATTATACATAAGTATTTAAGGGTCATTATGACCTATGCATAACTAATTCGCACTCATCCGTTTTGAGACTAATGTAAACTTTCTTTTGCTGGGACGGACGCGCCTGTTTAATGTTATCTCAAACATTCACTATGGTCGCCGTCGCTTTAGGTCCATTTTACTCTGCGTGACATCTACAAAAAATCAAGTTGCATGTGAAAAAGCTATATGTTTTCATATATAAGCTGATACTTACGAGGGTATCCCAGCGAATCCCAGAAGTGCATCATCTGATCTTGTCGGGTGCTGACATATTAACCGAGATGTCTGGCCCTCGTTGTGAATGCTTGGGGATATCGAAGGGATTATCGAATTGTTGAAAATAATATAGAAATAATGCTAAATTTGTATTCTTGTTAAATTATAATAATAATTACGTTCCTCGATGCGCGTCTCAAAACAATGCGTACGCATATACTTATGTATGGGTGATCACACTTTACACTGCTTATCACACATACATAGTTTGTACGCATACACATAAGCGGGCATTTCATCATTTGCATTTGCATGCTCATATTTTTCTTTTTTTAAATAAAAGCGGATAAAATTGCTTCAATTTACATCAATTAATTTAACTGATGTTCGGAATAAAACAAAATGTTACGACTATTTTATAATTATATCTAAATCAACATTTATTTTTTAATAATTTTTTTTTTTTAAAAGCGTTGTTGAGCCGTTAAGAACAGCGCATTCGAAAATATTTTTGAAGAAAATTGAATTAAAATGCTATGCGAGCTTCTCTGCTATTTGCATTTCGCAGAGAACTTCCAACTCGTCTTTATGTTGCAAAAAATAAATTGTTTAATAAGAACACTGTTCTTAAAAATAAAATACTTGCATCTTACACAGCTGATATGTATATCAACGAAGGCAAGCGGCAACTTTAGATAAGAAATTTAACATTAGAATAATTCCACAGTGTTTAGAATT
Organism: Drosophila virilis; assembly: GCF_030788295.1. NCBI lineage: Eukaryota > Metazoa > Arthropoda > Insecta > Diptera > Drosophilidae > Drosophila > Drosophila virilis. The sequence goes on from NC_091544.1 coordinate 33,927,915, forward strand.
TAAACATGGCGAAATCTCGAAGAGTACCTAAAATGGAGCCCTTACTTCGAAAGCGCAATTTTTGAGTTTTGGAAGAAGAACTTTACGGTGCTTATGTAAATTAAAGAAACTCGATCAGCCGTTTATTTTAAAAAGCGGTACTTTCGCCACTCACATGTTACCGCCAACCGGTGGAACACCAATATGTGACATTGGAAAATGTAACATTTCTTAAACCAGAGCACTAACCAAACAACATAACATAACACAACATGTTGTTTGGTTAGTGGATATACGTAAGTAAGTATCAATCAGCTTATTTACAAATACAGATAGTTTTCTCGCTTGCACATTGGAGATGACCATGTCACGCAGAATTACAGAAGCTCTGCTCGATTGGGTACGACAGCCACGCCAAGTGCGACAGCGACGACAGTTGACGACGAACATAATAAATTTTTTAGTTATTTGTGGTAACATTTAATGGATGCGTCTGAGAGTTTAGCAAGAAAAAATTCCACATTGGCGTTCAGACGAATGAGTGCGATTAAGTTATGAATAGATTATTAATCTCACGAATAATATTCTGTACACTGCAGAAATTGTGGACATGGTTTTGTTTAAATCCACAAGCTGGTGCGCCTCATGAATAAACAGATCAATCGACCTTATGCCCCGCTTCCCTCACCGAAGCGGGTGCTCAACTACGAGCAAGCATCAGTGGTAGATGCTCCAAAGTACATTTTGTTTTTACCTAATTACAAACCAATCCACAGCAGGGATAACAAGAAGCGTACTTACGAAAGGATATGTGCCTGAAAACGTTAACCTATTCGGACAATTCTAAATTCCTTAATAGGATACAGAGAGATTTCACAGTTGAGAGTGATTGACGTGTTTGACTCCAAGATTTTTATATATTTTTGCGCTTTAATCTTGCTTCTTATTTAAAAATTTTGCATTTGTCGGTGCTTTATTTAAAAAGCTTTTATAAATTGTGCAGTGTTATCTGTTGTGCAGCGTAAGTCTGTTAATTATTGCATTTATAAGACGCGTCGTCAGTTCCGTGTTGTTGTTATTGCCTGTTTTGATTATTTTGCTTTGGTGCTCCCCTGTGCATACACTTGTTTATGCACTTGTTTCTGCTTGTGCATCGCGGTCTCTCAAATTTTTTCTATTGCTTTTCGCTCGAAACAATTTGTTTGTGTACGAATAATTGTTTTTTGAGTGCTTACTTGCTCTATCTTGTGCACCGTTTTCGTTTTGCTCTACGCTCTCGCAACTTGCATACGCATTTCTTAATTATATTGTGCTGTGTGAGAATATGATGCATGCTAAATGTGCAGGTCTCACTGGGCGTGATTGCGACAAGATCGCTGCAATTGCCAAGAAGGGCTGCGGCGGCTTGCGTTGGTCGTGCCCAGAATGCATCGACAAGCAAATTGATTTCTCCAGAATGTATAATTCTGTGAGAAATCAATTCTTAAAATTGAATAATGTGGCTAAGCAACTGTCTTGACTCGAGTTTCGAGTTGCTTGGCAAATATAAATTCGAGTCCCCAACCAATCGCCGGTATGAGCCTCAACTTTTGCAATTGCCCCCTACGTCTGGTCAGACACCTACCCCTTTCTTGTTCCTTCCAAGCAACTTGGATGTATCTTTATTGTCTTTATTGCCTTCTCCAAGCGACTGTCCAATTACCCCTGTTTCTACAGGGTACCCCCTGTAGTAGTCTCAGAAGAGCCCGTACCTGATCCCGTCCCAGTTAATCTAACTGCCTCAGCCCCGCCAGCTCCTGGCCGCAAAGGTAAACCTGCGCACAATCTTGCCCAGATTGTTAAAAACAATCATTGTGCCTCTTTAGCTCCTCCAACTCCTGTATTACCTACCGCCCCATTAGCGCCTACTTTAACGGTAGTTACTCTTCGTAGGCAAGTTTTTGTGTCTCGACTTTCGTCGGACACCACTTCTGAGTCGGCAGCCTATATTGCTAGCAAATCTTCTGCTAGCATGTCAATAACCAAATTTAATTTCTCCACCCCTCGTGAAATATCATCATTCAAAATAAATGTTTCACATGATATATTCCCCAATCATTTGTGATCCCAAATTTTGGCCACCACACATGATTGTTCATGAGTTCAAGCCTAAAAAGCGTAACCAGCCTCACTCTCACCCTTCCAGTCCCTTCAATACAGGGTACCATTTCTGCCCCAAGAAACTAGCTTCATCTTCTGACCAAATCTTTATTCATTATCAGAATGTCAGAGGTCTCACTTCAAAGCTAAAAAATCTTTTTATTGCCAGCACTTCCTTCGATTCGGACATAATAGCATTTTCAGAAACATGGTTAAACTCAACCATATCTGATTTTGAGATATTACCGAATAACTTTATTTTGTTTAGAAATGATCGGCCGACTCGAGGTGGTGGGGTGTTAATTGCCGTTAAAGCCACTCTCCAGTCTGAACTATTCTGTTTTAGTACGCCTACTGACGCTGAGATTGTCTCAGAGAAGGTGTCTTTTCCTACACGGAATATCTATGTAACATGCTCTTATGTCCCACCTTCTTCTGATATTCAAGTTTATATGAATCATATTACTTGTATTAAAGAAGTTTCTTCACACGTGCGGGATAATGACCTATTATTGGTGTTGGGTGATTTTAATTTGCCGAACATCTCTTGGTCATTATTCACTGCTGAAAATTATCTAGTGCCCTCAGCACAGCACGATTTTATAGACTGCATGCTTGATCTTTCGATGTTTCAAATCAATTCAATTTCTAATCATTTGAACAGAACACTTGACATTGTATTTGTTAACGACTACCTTATTTCTAATGTGTCTAGATCCCCTCCTTTATCTCTTCCTGAGGATGTCTATCATCCAACTTTAGAGATTACTATGCGAAAATGTAATCCTTTCATTTCGTGCTCATCAGCCAATAAGCCCCGCTGTTGCTTCCGCAAGGAAATTAATCTTTGCTGAATCAGCTTATTTATGCAACCGATTGGTCTTTCTTATATGACTCGGTTGATATGAATACTGCCATTAATTTTTTTATATCACCCTAAACTCCTTCTTAGATGTGTGTATTCCAAGTTTGCCATCTTCTTTCTCTCTTGGGATGGATAAAGCTAGCAATTAAACTGATTCTGCTAACATCTTTGCTAATTTTTTGCAATCAACTTACTCTTCAGTCTGTCCTAATACTAATTCTTACCCTTTTACTATTTCTTCCGCTAGTTCTATACCTCCCCCCATTATTTCACACTCCTCTCTCCTATTAGCTATAAACTCTTTAAAATCTTCCTACTCTCCTGGGCCAGACAATATTCCTAGTTGTCTACTCAAGGAGTGTAGTTCTTCCCTTTTTTATCCATTGCTAAAGCTTTTTAATCTATCCCTTGAAACTTCTGTCTTTCCATCTCTTTGGAAAGAATCTTATATCATTCCTCTTCACAAGAAAGGTGGGAAGTTTGATATACAAAATTACAGGAGCATTGCTAAACTGTCCGCTATTCCCAAATTATTTGAAAAAACAATCACTTCGAATTTGCAGCATTTCTGCAAATCAGTTGTTTCCCCTGTTCAACAAGGATTCGTAAAGAATCGGTCAACTACGTCCAATCTGCTTGAATTTACGTCCTTGGTAAATGATGCTTTCCTTTCGAAAATGCAAACTGATGTCATTTACACTACCTTCAGTAAGGCGTTTTACTCTGTGCACCATGACATTTTACTTTTTACCGAATAGGTTTCCCTCCGTCTCTTTTGCTTTGGATTAATTCTTATTTAAAATGTAGGACCCAAAGAGTAATGCTGAGGCTGACTACCTCTAAACGGGTTTACGTTACTTCTGGTGTTCCTTGGACCTTTACTCTTTACTCTTTTTATAAATGATCTCTCCTCTGTTATATCCATGCCCGTGTACTCATGTATGCATACGATGTCAAACTTTTTCTATCATACACTAGCCCCCTACATCATTCTCGTCTACAAGACGATTTGAACGCTATGCAACTTTGCTGTTCGGCCATTCAAATGCACCTAAATTGTTCAAAGTGTATGTTTATGGCATTTAATCGTACTACACCTTATCTTGTCAGTTATACAATCGACAATATCCCTTTGCAACGTATACTAACAGTTAAGGATCTAGGCGTTATTTTTGATTCTAAACTCTGTTTCAATCTTCACATAGATACCATTGTTATTGAGGCAAAAGGTGTACTTGGATTCATTAAACGATGGTCTAAAGAGCTTAACGATCCTTTTATAACAAAACTTCTGTACATCTCTCTTGTTCGCCCTATCCTCCACAATATAACAATAGCCAGGATCGTATTGAATCTGTTCAGAAGCAATTTCTGCTTTTTGCCTTACGAGGTTTAAATTGAGACCCTAATCTTTGGTTGCCATCTTACTCCAGCAGACTGCTTCTTCGCAACTTTCCGTCGTTAACCAACCGTAGGACGATTCTCGTGGTTGTCCTTCTACATAAGTTGATTATTGGCGACATACATTCTCCTTTTCTGCTAGGGCGTCTTCAATTCTCTGTTCCGGCTAGACCAACCAGAAATTATCGCCCTTTATTCCTATCTAGGTGCACAACAGACTACGCTATGCACAATCCTTTTCGATTAAGATTATTTTTAATTTTACTTGAGATCACTTTTTTCCTACTTACAACATTCTGCTTAGATGTAGGCTCTAATAGCGTCACTGACAAAATTAGCTGTGAAAAGGGGAACAGCTGGCCGGACTGGCAATTAAAACACCTCCATCGGTCGGTGATGCTATTTAGAAAATAGTAATAATAATAATTATATTATCTATTGTATAATCTATTGAATAATGAGGAGAACACTCGTTTTGTCGACCATTAATGAATAAATAAAAAATAATAAAAAGGGGAAAAGCGCACTTTTAAGTTTTGCGCAACCATATATTAACCTCCAAAGTACAATTTCATTTTTTATTGCAGTTGTGTTGTTATTGTATTGTTAACACCCATAATATACGATTGCATCGTTTGTCGCATAAGAAACTTGAAAACTTGTTGACTTGGACATGCAAACGCGACCTATTAAAAATTATAAGGTTAACCTGTTGAATGAGGTAAAATTGATTGTATAAAATATGATTATATTTGTTCAAAAAATTTTGGCTGGTTAGAACCGATTTATAATTGCAGGTCAATTCATACATTTTTTTAATTAGACTTAAAATTTTAATACTAATGTAAAACATACGCATACTTAATATATCAATTTTTATATATATTATTATTTTTGAAATTTATTATACAATAACATTATAGCTAACATCAATTACAAAAGATTCATTTTAATTTACATTTAAATTTAACAATTAAAAGAAAAAAATATTTTAAATGCAAGCAGTATTTTTAGTTTTTAGTTTCAATCACTTTAAATACACAATAGCTTCCGCCAAATCGAAAATTCGATATTTAACATAATCGATAGTTAGCAGCTCTTATTCACTCATCTCGAAATGTGCGTCAATTAGTGACGGTGATGTGCGTCAAATTAGCGGCGGTGACTTAGCGTCGAATTTTGATGCTTGTTATCGGAAAAGTATCGGTCACTTTCAAATGCTTTTATTTATGTTTTTAAGCACGAAACCAAATAAATTTAAATGCAGAATTGTAAAAAATTAAATAATTTACTGCCTATATTAATTTGTTTTTTAATTTTAATTTATAATATGAGTAGACCATGGGGTTGAAATATTAGATTTCCACCATTCCATAAATATCTACAGTTTGCCAAGTAATTGTTTGCATAAGGAAAAAAAGACAACAAATTCATTTTTAAACTAATATTTTACCGAATTAAACTATTTCTTCTTAATTTTTTTTTTTGCATATTATTATTATTCTAAGTATTCTTCATAGATATAAGACACAAACATAACAAAATTCAAAAGGCAAATGTAAAAGAAACAGACAAAACTAAAATGAGGCAATTTTTGCGCTGTCAATTAATTCTTTGCAAAATGCAAACACAATTCGGAATAGAGCCCAATCTACCTAACAGTACTCCAAATTCGAAGAAATTTGAATGCGTGAGTCATTGATATGCAGTGTGCGAACCTTCAAAGCGATTTTGCGTTTTTGATAGTTTACACCTTGCCCAATTAAGAGCTTTTTGCAATGCCTGGTCAACGAGTTAATAAAAATCTAATTCAATTAGTTTATTTCCACTACCACAAGGGGAAATCCGCTAAAGAATTGGCGGAAATGTTCGCAATTAAGCTAAGAACTATTTATAATATTATTAACCGCGCCGAAAATGAAAACAGATTTGAATTAAAGCACTCCGGAGGCAGACCAGCGAAGCTCACTAGACACGATCATGGAAAAATTTTAAAACAGATCAACGATCAACCTCAAACTACCCTCCGACAATTGGCATCGGACTTAAAAAATGACTGCAATAAGACAGTGAGCCACGAGACAGTTCGTAAAGTCCTAAAAGTGCATAAATACTCCTCGCAAATAGCTAGGAAGAAGCCACTACTGTCGGCAGTAAATATTCAGCGGCGGCTTAATTTTTCAATTGCCAATGTCAACAAGCCCGCGGAGTACTGGGATGACGTTATTTTTTGTGACGAGACAAAAATAATGTTATATTATCATGACGGACTCAGCAAAGTTTGGAGAAAGCCCAATGCAGCTCTGGAATCGAAGAATATAATACCAACAGTAAAGTTTGGCAAGCTTTCGGTTATGGTGCTGGTTGCCTGTCTGCCTGCCCGATGCAAATTTGACAAAATTTGAAGTTTTTGGCATTTGTGAATTTCGAACTCTACACACACACATATAAACGCACACGAATGTTTGCGAATGAGCTGACCAAGGGTTTGTCGTGAGGCAGAGATATTTTTATCAATGGGTGCGTAAATTTGGGCGACTGGGACGGTCTTTGTTTTTTTCGGGATTTTTCCATACTTACTGGTGGGATTTCCCAAATCGCTAAAACTCGTATTCATTAAGTTCTTATGTAGAGCTCTGAATATAAGTTTGAGGTAAATCGGACAAGACTTTAAGCTAAACCAAAAAATCTTAGAATCGCACTTTTACCGAGGATGCCTTGATACTGCGAAAAATGTGAATCACGTCCAAATCTTTGACCCCCATTTCCACCAAGAAAGAATACATTTTTGAAAAAGTGTGAAAAAATTTTTCTATACTTGCGGGTGGTATTTCCCGAAACCCCGTAATAACGTGCTCCTTCATTACATATGGTAACTACTGAAAATTTCAGCTTCCTACCTCTTACGGTTTGAACTTTGCGTTGATCGCCAATCCGTTAGTCAGGACAAACCGTTTTACATATAGAGATATATTATATGCAAATATATTATAATATTATATTATATATATTATAATAGTATTCAATGTTATTTAATTGTAAAGAAATTTTATATATATATTTTATTTGCAATTAAATAGCATTGAATGAATATATATATAGGCGTATATATATATATATATATATATATGTGGAGCATCGATTTCGGGGACCCCAAAAAGTTGGGGTTTTCTCTGTGGGGAATCATGATGGAGCCTCTAAATTATGCTCTGGGAAAATTTAACGGCCTTCGAAGCATTTTCTCGTGACTTATGAGCAATTTTATATACAACCATTATTTTGGGTACACACCATGAAACGTGCTTTATAAGGGCTTAGTTCTTGAAATACTCTCAGCAAAAAATTTCCGTATAACGTACTTTATATATAAGGTCAGATTTAGGAGCAAAAACGCGGGGTTGCCAGATGCAGAAATTTTTGAATAAGCAACGTCTATTATAAGGACACAGGAACGATGAGATATGGTCCAGTTCACGCCTATAAAACTCAGCAATATTTTATTAAATCTATACATTTTAAATTCAGTGCCAGGCTGGCTTAGTTGAAATTAAACTCAAATACATTTTGAATGCAGTTTCAAATCATCTTAGGTTAAAGTAAAATTAACAATATGAATTTACATTAATGACGTTAATAAATACATTTATAGTATGCATTTTTAACAAATTCCAAATATTCTTAGCATAAATTAATATTAACATAAAAAAAATACGAAAATGTATAGTCAATTTAGTTCTAAATATGGTCAACATATTCATTATTTAATCTATTTGCGGAGTTGATTTTCTTGATTTACCCTTGCGCTGATGGATGGATAGATACCATGTTTTTACTTGCACCGGTGTCGAACATTTTAGATATGTAGAATTATTTATAACTGCGTTGCATTGCTTAAGCGACGGCAATCCTTTTAGAGACAACAGGTCTCCAAAAGGCCGGTATATTTCTTCACGCTCTTCATTCGACCAACGGTTTCTTATGGTTTTCCAAATGATGATCCTGTTAAATAATAAAGTTTAATTTAATTTAGTGTGAAAAAGATTAACGTTTTAGTAGTAAATAAAAATCAATTAGAAGCGTCGCAGTCGGTTGCAACCATCGCAATACTCAATCACAGACCAATAACAGCTTAATACAGCCTACCAGAACAATTTATTAGGTGATATTAATTTTAAACATTCGCCACGCACCCAGTTAAACATCTTCGTCTTCAACTAAAAGTTAGTCAATCTCTTTGATTGTATAAGGTTTGTTATTTAGGACGATTTTTGCGATTTACCACGCCGCAGTGGTCGTCATTATATAATTTTAGCACTTTACTTCTCGTTGATATAACTTTAATGGGCCAGCAAAATATCGCGTTCGTTTGAACAGACGATCGGACATTTCACAAGCACGATATCTCTTTTTACTTTGTCAATGAGGATAAATAGGATAGCCTAAACGCAATGCATGTAAGCACGTGACATAAATATGTAGGTTTGCAATTTAATGCTTACTACTTGGACGCTTTCCTTTTTTATTAGATTTTTCTACAATTTCATCATCGGAAATATTGAAGTCGCTTTCTGATCGCTGTTCAGAATAATCTGATTCCGAATCCTCTAAAGGATCATCTGCAAAATGGATTTCAGGTACAATGTAAAAACATTCACAATAAGCCCGACAAGTAATTATTAGTTAAGTTAAGATATTACATTTTTCACCATAACTACTCTTAGTATCACCCACAAACTTGACGAATCTATGTACTTACTTTCTTCTAACTAATCAAGGGCTACTGTGTTTTCATCCTCAACATTATTTCCCAGAGCTGCCATAAGCATCTGGGATACTTCGGCTATCTCCGCTACTGATACAGGGATTCTGTAGATTTCTTTATGTATATCTTTATGATGATCCATAAAATTGGCAAGCCTATCAATTTGGACATCTTTGACGTTAAGCATCGATGTATAGGTAGCTAAATGCTTTCGAAGCATCGTTCCCCGTAAAGCCCCTGGGCAGCGAGCCCCATATTCCTGGGCAAATTTTTTTAGAATCGGACAAGCCCTTACATATTGCTTTGCTAAGGGCTTGGCGTTAGGCACGCTAAATATGTAATCATTACTTTTTTTAACACCAGCTCTTTTACGATGTTTGAGAATAGTTTCTATACAATACTTGTCAAACGGTGTGAGCAGCACTGGCACAGTTCGATTGAGTTTTCCACGAATAGTCAATCTTGTGTATTTTTGAGCGATTTCTCTAGTTTCTTTCGTGAGACGTTCAAAGTTTTCTTTATCTACATTTTTATTGATGGCGTGCCCTGTTAGATAGTTCTCAATTGTTAGTCTTTCAATTTCACCGACTCTACGGCGGTTAAAAATTTGAAGGCCAATTAGAATGCTTTGTATCAACGATGTCCATGATAAAAAATCAAACTTAATTTTTAGCACACTAAGAGCGCTTTCCGATTTTTTTATCACATAATCAAACAGTTTTTTGATGTCTTCTTTACATGGTAAAATAGTTGGTAGGCCTCTATAAAAAGAGGAATTTCGGTTTCCCTTAGAACAAGAAAATCTTTAATTAATTTTTTTTTTTTGCATGATTTTGTGTTTTAATGCAATGAGTCCACAATATTTTTGCGCACTTTTTAATTAGAGTTGTAAGGTTCGTTGCAACTGAAGGTGCTTTAAAAAACAATGAAGAAGAGTCCCACTGAGCCACTTTTCTGATACAAGATATCATCAAATTCAAATGTTTGGGATTAATGGCGTCTTTAAGTTCCTGTATCTCATTAGATTCTGATTTTTTTATTTCATGTAATAGTCTCCTGAGCAATCTCATGTTTGCTCTGATCATATCGTACTGAAGTTCGCCGTGCTTCATAGATTCTGCGTTTGCGAATAAAACAATCAATTCATCATATATAAGATTTCTGGAAATGGGATCATCATTTAAAACATGCATTATTTTTGTGCACACAACGTCATTTGCACTTTAATGCATGAAGCCGGTTTTGGAGCGACCTTGTTTAAGCAAGTCACGAGTTCCTTTCTTATGATCGCTGCCTTTGCAATTATTAATATGACTCCGTATTGTGCTTTTGGGGAAAAATCCGGAACATCCCTTGCAACATATGAAATCAACCGCTTTGTTTTTAGAGTTTACACGCTTTTGACGGGCACGATTAGTGTTCCGTTATTTAACGATGCATCGATATTATGGATATAATCACCATTTTTCCTAATCTCATCAATAAGTAATCTGCGAGTTTTGTCATTTTTCGACAGGAACAAAAATTTTTGTACTTGCGGCTCATTTTTATGAACACTCTGCAAGTGACGAGCAAATTTTGTTTGCAATTTATTGCAAAATAAGCAAAAATGTTTCTTACAATTTGTTTGGGTTTTCGCAGTTGGAATAATTATATCCCTTACATCACTTAGTGGAGTTTAAATTGTGTAAGAAAAAACTTGTTTAATGTTGGAATTATTTAAAATGCTGGACCGGTTAGTTATATCCGGAGCATAACTGGAATCGAATCCTTGAGTGGAATCTGGACAATTAGTATTAAGCGATTGAAATGAATCGTTTATCGTGGAATGATTTTGATTTTTTGCCGGTGAATCTAAACAATAAGAGCCAAAGTCGTTAACTCCTAAAGATCCAGTATTAGCCGATGCATTTTGAGTTGTGTTTATAAATTGTTCGGATGCATCTATTTGAATATATTTAATAATTAATAGATAAAAGGGAATCTATTTTAATTATTAATGGACGTAATTCAATAATTTAAGTAAATATTTTGTATTCAATATAGTAGCACTAGGAGCAGTGCCATATACATATTTAAGAACATTTATTTTGCTTAACTTTCAGACCTTTAAGGATATGGCATAGTGTATACCTCCACTTCAGTTGCAGTTAATTGGCATTTGCTATGATCATTCGGATGTGTCTCTATTGCATCTTATATTTTAATACAATCATTTTTATATAACGTTAAGCAGCATGAACATTGTTAAAAAAATGTATATCTGTACTGATCATGTTAAGGATTTTATTTATATATATAAAAAAAAATTGTATTTATACTTTTCATTACCTTTGTTAGAAACATATAAATATAAGACGAGCACAAGACAGTTGAAACGAACACAAACTAGCTGGAATGAACACGAATCAGTTAACAAAATATAATTTGAGTAAAATCAAGTATATAAAAATAGCCTCGGTAAATAAATAAAAAAATTAACAAAAACGGTTTAAATAAGTCAGGAGGCATATTGCTTACAAGAGAACGTCACTTGCACTTTTATGCATAGAGCCGGTTTTAGAGCCACCTTGCTTAAGCAAGTCAGGAGTTCCTTTCTTATGATCGCCGCCTATGCAATTATTTATATGACTGTGTATTGTACTTTTGGGGAAAAAATCCAGAACATCCCTTGCAACATATGACAACATATTCGTTTTTAGAGTTAATTCGCTTTAAAATGTCGTTATTTAACGATGCATCGATATTGTCGATTTAATCGCCATTACTCCAAATCTCATTAATAACTACTCTTCGAGTTTTGTAATTTTTCGAGAGGCATAAACACTTTTTTACTTGTGGCTTATTATTATGCAAGTGACGAACGATTTTTGATTGCAATTTATTACAAAACAAGCAAAAAAAAGTTTTCACAATTAGGAATAATCAAATCCCTTATATCACTTAGTGGAGTTACATTGTGTAAGTTAAACTTGGAAGTATATAAGTGCTGGACTGATTAGTTATATCCGGAGTATTGTTGGAATCGACTCCTTGAATAAAATATGGAAAATTACCAAGCGATTTAAATGTATAAAATGCTTATGCTGGGGAACCTAGCCATTTAGAGGCCAGTCTTTGTCTATTATGTTAAGGTATAAGTATTTTATTAATACATTTATTTATTTTACATGTTAATATAAGACGGGCACAAGACACCTGAAACGAACACAAAATGACTGGAACGAACACAAATTAGGTAACAATCCAAAAGGCGAGTATTATCAGTATACAATATTAGCTTTAGTTAAAATACAAATTAGCAAGAACTGTTTGAATACTAAACGAGAAAGAAGGGCTATCTTCGGCACGCCAAAGATCTAATACCCTTGCAGACCCAACCTTTTCATAATGCTCATAGTGCTTTGCCCCTATCTAAGAAGTACCGGGAAAATAGTAAATGCCAAGTTTGGTCAAGATATCTTAATAAACTAACTTTTTTCATACAAAAACTTAATTTTCGACCGATCACTCCTATGACAGCTACATGATATAGCGGTCCGATATTAATAGGATTTTGCACATATATGAGGAGTAAAGTAAAACTAATAAATGCCGAGTTTGGTCAAGATATCTTGAAAAACAAAATGTTTTTTCATACAAAAACTTAATTTTCGACCGATCATTCCTATGGCAGCTATATGATATAGTGGTCCGATATTAATAGGATTTTGCACTTTTATGAGGAGTAAAGTAAAACTAATAAATGCCGAGCTTGGTCAAGATATCTTGAAAAATAAAATGTTTTTTCATACAAAAACTTAATTTTCGACCGATCATTCCTATGGCAGCTATATGATATAGTGGTCCGATATTAATAGGATTTTGCACTTATACGAGAAGTAAAGTAAAACTAATAAATGCCGAGTTTGCTCAAGATATCCTGAAAAACAAAATGTTTTTCATACAAAAACTTTTTTTTCGACCGATCGTTCCTATGGCAGCTATATGATATAGTGGTCCGATCCAGCTGGATCACATATGTGCTGCGTGCAACAGAAAGAGGAAGTTCTGCAAAGTTTCATTAAGATAGCTTTAAGACTGAGGGACTAGTTCGCATAGAAACAGACAGACGGACAGACGGACATGGCTATATCGACTCGGCTGTTTATGCTGATTAAGAATATATATACTTTATGGGGTCGGAGATGTCTCCTTCTATGCGTTACACATTTGACGACAATATAATACCCTCTGCAAGGGTATAAAAAACGATTCTTGCATTGCATATGTACATTTGTATATATATAGACTATTGCATAAATATGCATATGCGAAAATGACAAAACTGTTATTGATTTATGTACATACCTTTATTAAATTCTTGACATTGCTGGTCCAGTATTTCACGATCTTCTAATGAAATTAAAGTACATATACAGACAAATATAATTATTGAAGGGAGAAATGTCAAGCTCAACTTACCTCGCGAATCAATAATCTCCGCTTCGAAACTGCATTTGCTAAATTTTGCAATGCGCATTTTACTTCCTTCCACTGTTTTAATTTTTTTTTATGCAATTATCGAAATCTCACTTATATGTAAATCAAAGTGTTGCACTACATCACAATACGAGAAGAACTTTGTACTTGATGCATAAACTAACTTAATAAAAATGCTTATAAATATAAAATAATTGCTTAGCTAAATTCCCGATATATGCCCGATTAATTGTAAGCAACTTAAAACTAACGACTCTAACTTAATAAAATAGTTTGGATAGTGCTCACGATTTTTGAATTTTAATTTATAATATGGTTAAACCAAGGAGTTAAAATATTAGGTTTTCACAATTCCATAAATATCTAAATTTAGGGACGATGGCCCCCAAAAACCGCATATACACGATTAAAGCCTATAGTTTCTCCTAGGCAACTGTGAAAATTTGATTAAAATCGTCGGTACCATTTTTAAGACATTTGGAAAAGAGTGCAACAACCCCCAAGTCAGCCCCATATAAAATGACCGCAAAAAATCAACCTTGTTTTCGAGCCCTTATTTCTTAGCTCAGAGACAATGGCCCTCAATGCACGGTATACCCTCTTGTAGATACATATTTTAAGAAGCTTTGGGCACTAATTTTAAGTAAATGGACAGTACAGATTTTGAGAAAATTAATTAATTGTAAGCCAACCTCATAAAGCTCATTCAAAAAGTCTATCGAACTGCTAGTTCCTACGTGAACTGAATCACTGCCTGACATCAGTGTTGAACAATTTTGTACAGAACTGAGCGGGAACCAACTAAATTTGAATTATATGTAATCATGAAAAAATGGAAAGGACTCAAAGTAAATTAAATTAATAAGTCAAAGAAAATTATATGAGAAGTATTAAGTCATACTTAATAGCGCAGTTTATGGGAAAATTGCCTTTTTCCAATTTTTTCTTTACATCCTATGTTGATGCAAAAATTTTAATGCAGAAATCAATTTGTTAAATGGCAGCCATATTTTAAACTTTATTATTTCATTTCTCCGAAAACGGCCCCAAATGCACGGTAGTTGTACATATAGAGCACGATTTATCAATCATTTTGCTATTTATTTCATTAAAATCCTCGGTACAGATTTTGAGAAATTCTTATTTTTCTATTTCTCTCAGTCCAGAGAGAGTTCTCAGTTGAGAGTGATTGACGTGTTTTACTTGTGCTCCAAGATTTTTATATATTTTTGCGCTTTTATCCTGCTTTATATTTCAAAATTTTGCATTTTTCGGTGCTTTATTTAAAAAGCTTTTATAAACTGTGCAAAGTGTCATCTGTTGTGCAGCGTGTCTGTTAATTATTACATTTTATAAAACGCGGCGTCAGTTCCGTGTTTGTTGTTATTGGCTGTTTTAAGTCTTTTGCCTTTGTGCTCCCCTGTGCATACACTTGTTTGTGCGTGTGTTCGCTGCATACTTTCTGCTTGTGCATCGCGCTCTCACAAATTTCTTTCTATTGCTTTTCGCACCAAACAATTTGTTTGTGTACGAATAATTGTTTTTTGAGTGTTTACTTGTGCACCATTTTCGTTTCGTTTTGCTCTGCGCTCTCGCAAGTTGCTTGTGCATTTAATAATTATGTCGTGCTGTAAGAAACCGTGCACGTTCAAGCAGGCTGACGATTCTGCACTGCCGCAATTTGTTAATTGCTGGCTGTGTGAGAATATGATGCATGCTAAATGTGCAGGTCTCACTGGGCGTGATTGCGACAAGATCGCTGCTATTGCCAAGAAGGGCTGCGGTGGCTTGCGTTGGTCGTGCCCAGAATGCATCGACAAGCAAATTGATTTCTCCAGAATGTATAATTCTGTGAGAAGTCAATTCTTAAAAAAAAATAATGTGGCTAAGCAGCTCTCGAGTAATTTTGACTCGAGTTTCGAGTTGCTAGGCAAATATAAATTTGAGTCCCCAACCAATCGCCGGTTGGAGCCTCAACTTTTGCAATTGCCCTCTACGTCTGTTCAGACGTCTGTTGGAGGTATCTCCAATGTTGTCTTTATCGCCTTCTCCAAGCGACTGTCCAATTACCCCGGCTTCAAGCCCTGTACTAGACCCAGTAGAGCCCGTACCTGATTCCGTCCCAATTAATCAAACTGCCTCAGCCCCGTCAGCTCCTGGCCGCAAAGGTAGACCTGCGCGCAATCTTGCGCAGATTGTTAAAAGCAATCATTGTGCCTCGTTAGCTCCTCCAACTCCTGTATTACCTACAGCCCCATCAGCGCCTACTTTAACGGTAGTTGCCCCTCGTAGGCAAGTTTTTGAGTCTCGACTTTCGTCGGACACCACTTCTGAGTCATTGGCAGCCTATATTGCTAGCAAATCTTCTGCTAGCGTGTCAATAACTAAATTTAATTTCTCCACCCCACGTGAAATATCATCATTCAAAATAAATGTTTCACATGATATGTTCCCAATCATTTGTGATCCCAAATTTTGGCCACCACACATGATTGTTCATGAGTTCAAGCCTAAAAAGCGTAACCAGCCTGTCACCCTTCCAGTCCCTTCAATACATACAAATACTGACCAAATCTTTATTCATTATCAGAATGTCAGAGGTCTCACTTCAAAGCTAAAAAATCTTTTTATTGCCAGCACTTCCTTCGATTCGGACATAATAGCATTTTCAGAAACATGGTTAAACTCAACCATATCTGATTTTGAGATATTACCGAATAACTTTATTTTGCTTAGAAATGATCGGCCGACTCGAGGTGGTGGGGTGTTAATTGCCGTTAAAGCCACTCTCCAGTCTGAACTATTCTGTTTTAGTACGCCTACTGACGCTGAGATTGTCTCAGTTAAGGTGTCTTTTCCTACACGGAATATCTATGTAACATGCTCTTATGTCCCACCTTCTTCTGATATTCAAGTTTATATAAATCATATTACTTGTATTAAAGAAGTTTCTTCACACGTGCGGGATAATGACCTATTATTGGTGTTGGGTGATTTTAATTTGCCGAACATCTCTTGGTCATTATTCACTGCTGAAAATTATCTAGTGCCCTCAGCACAGCACGATTTTTTAGACTGCATGCTTGATCTTTCGTTGTTTCAAATCAATTCAATTTCTAATCATATGAATAGAACACTTGACCTTGTATTTGTTAACGACTACCTTATTTCTAATGTGTCTAGGTCACCTCCTTTATCTCTTCCTGAGGATGTCTATCATCCAACTTTAGAGATTGCAATGCTAAATTGTAATCCTTCCATTTCGTGCTCATCAGCCAATAAGCCCCGCTATTGCTTTCGCAAAGGAAATTATTCCTTGCTGAATCAGCTTATTTATTCAACCGATTGGTCTTTCTTATATGACTCAGTTGATATGAATACAGCCATTAATTCTTTTTATATCACCCTAAACTCCCTCTTAGATGTGTGTATTCCTAAGACAATTCCTTCGACTACTTTTTCAAAACCACCCTGGTTTACTCCCAGATTATCACATCTAAAAAATGTAAAATCCAAATATTTTAAAAAGTTTAAAAAGTCTGGTTCGTGTACAGACTTGGCTAAATATTCCATAGCCAATTATCTAATTATCTAATTCGTTGTAAAAGGCAATTCGCCCAAAATCCGAGACAGTTTTATAATTTTGTAAACTTGAAGCGTAAATCTTCAAGTTAGCCATCTTCCTTTTTTCTTGGGATGGATAAAGCTAGCAATGACACTGATTCTGCTAACCTCTTTGCTAATTTTTTCCAATCAACTTACTCTTCAGTCTGTCCTAATACTAATTCTTACCCTTACACTATTTCTTCCGCTAGTTCTATACCTCCCCCCATTATTTCACACTCCTCTCTCCTATTAGCTATAAACTCTTTAAAATCTTCTTACTCTCCTGGGCCGGACAATATTCCTAGTTGTCTACTCAAGGAGTATAGTTCTTCCCTTTTTTATCCATTGCTAAAGCTTTTTAATCTATCCCTTGAAACTTCTGTCTTTCCATTTCTTTGGAAAGAATCTTATATCATTCCTCTTCACAAGAAAGGTGGGATTTTCCTTGGTAAATGATGCTTTCCTTTCGAAAATGCAAACTGATGTCATTTACACTGACTTCAGTAAGGCGTTTGACTCTGTGCACCATGACATTTTACTTTTTAAACTTGACCGAATAGGTTTCCCTCTGTCCCGTTTACTTTGGATTAATTCCTATTTAAAAGGTAGGACCCAAAGAGTAATACTGAGGTTGACTACCTCTAAAAGGGTTCACGTTACTTCTGGTGTTCCTCAAGGTAGTCATCTTGGACCTTTACTCTTTACACTTTTTATAAATGATCTTCCCTCTGTTATATCACATGCCCGTGTACTCATGTATGCGGACGATGTCAAACTTTTTCTATCATACACTAACCCCCTACATCATTCTCGTCTACAAGACGATTTGAATGCTATGCAACTTTGGTGTTCGGCCAATCAATTGCATCTAAATTGTTCAAAGTGTATGTTTATGACTTTTAATCGTACTACACCTTATCTTGTCAGTTATACAATCGACAATATCCCTTTGCAACGTATACTAACAGTTAAGGATCTAGGCGTTATTTTGATTCTAAACTCTGTTTCAATCTTCATATAGATACCATTGTTAATGAGGCAAAAGGTGTACTTGGATTCATTAAACGATGGTCTAAAGAGTTTAACGGTCCTTTTATAACAAAACTTCTGTACATCTCTCTTATTCGCCCTATCCTTGAATACTGCTCTTGCATCTGGTCTCCACAGTATATCAACAGCCAGGATCGTATTGAATCTGTTCAGAAGCAATTTCTGATTTTTGCCTTACGAGGTTTAAATTGGGACCCTAATCTTCGGTTGCCGTCCTACTCCAGCAGACTGCTTCTTCTCAACCTTCCGTCGTTAATCAACCGTAGGACAATTCTCGGTGTTGTCCTTCTACATAAGTTGATTACTGGCGACATACATTCTCCTTTTCTGCTAGGGCGTCTTCAATTCTCTGTTCCGGCTAGACCAACCAGAAATTATCGCCCCTTATTACTATCTACGTGCACAACTGATTACGCTATGCACAATTCTTTTCGCGTGCTATGTAAAAATTATAATAGTTTGCATCACGTTTTCTCTACCGAACTCTCTCTACCCCTAATAAAATCGTTGCTTTCAGGATACCTTCGGGACGTCGCTGACCATTCCCAGCTATGAGCAGGGGCATAGCTAGCCGGACAGGCTGAAAAATTTTCCCCCACCGTGTCGGTGATTTCCCATTACTTTTCTCTTTGTCCTATCCACTTAACACTCTTTATCTAACTTACATTGCTTTACTTTATTAACAATTTTCTTACTTTATTTTTTCCTATTTATTGTATTTTCTTTATTAATATAGCAAATTAAGATTATTTTTAATTTCACTTGAGATCACTTTTTTCCTACTTACAACCTTCTGCTTAGATGTAGGCTCTAATAGCGTCACTGACAAAATTAGCTGTGAAAAGGGGCACAGCTGGCCGGACTGGGAAATAAAACACCTCCATCGGTCGGTGATGCTATTTAGAAAATTGTATCCTTTAACTAGGCTTTTAGCATATAATTATATTGTACAATCTTTTGAATAATGAAGAAGACACTCGTTTTATCGACCATTAATAAATAAATAAATAAATAAATAAATAAATAGAGCACGATTTATCAATCATTTTGCTATTTATTTTATTAAAATCATCGGTACGGATTTTTTGGAAATTCTCATTTTTCTATTTCTCTCATCATATCCTATGTTAATTCAAAAAAAAAAAGCTGGCAATATTATATATCATACTGTTGAATGGCAGCCATATTTTAAACTTCATTATTTAATTTCTCCGAAAACGGCCCCAAATGCACGGTAGTTGTGCATATAGAGCACGATTTATCAATCATTTTGCTATTTAATTCATTAAAATCATCGGTACAGATTTTGAGAAATTCTCATTTTTCTATTTCTCTCATAACATCCTATGTTAATGCAAAAAAACAAGCTGGCAATATTATATATCATACTGTTAAATGGCAGCCATATTTTAAACTTTATTATTTAATTTCTCCGAAAACGGCCCCAAATGCACGGTAGTTTTGCATATAGAGCAAAATTTATCAATCATTAAGCTATTTATTTCATTAAAATCATCGGAACAGATTTTGAGAAATTCTCATTTTTCTATTTCTCTCAAAACATCCTATGTTAATGCAAAAAAACAAGCTGGCAATATTATATATCATACTGTTAAATGGCAGCCATATTTTAAACTTTATTATTTAATTTCTCCGAAAAAGGCCCAAATGCACGGTAGTTGTGCATATAGAGCACGATTTATCAATCATTTTGCTATTTATTTCATTAAAATCATCGATACAGATTTTGAGAAATTCTCATTTTTCTATTTCTCTCATAACATCCTATGTTAATGCAAAAAAACAAGCTGGCAATATTATATATCATACTGTTAAATGGCAGCCATATTTTAAACTTTATTATTTAATTTCTCCCAAAACTGCCGCAAATGCAAGGTAATTGTGCATATAGAGCACGATTTATCAATCATTTTGCTATTTATTTCATTAAAATCATCGATACAGATTTTGAGAAATTTTCATTTTTCTATTTCTCTCAAAACATCCTATGTTAATGCAAAAAAACGAGCTGGCAATATTATATATCATACTGTTAAATGGCAGCCATATTTTAAACTTTATTATTTAATTTCTCCCAAAACTGCCGCAAATGCACGGTAGTTGTGCATATAGAGCACGATTTATCAATCATTTTGCTATTTATTTCATTAAAATCATCGGTACAGATTGTGAGAAATTCTCATTTTTCTATTTCTCTCATAACATCCTATGTTAATGCAAAAAAACAAGCTTGCAATATTATATATCATACTGTTAAATGGCAGCCATATTTTGAACTTTATTATTTAATTTCTCCGAAAACGGCCCCAAATGCACGGTAGTTGTGCATATAGAGCACGATTTATCAATCATTTGGTATTTATTTCATTAAAATCATCGGTACAGATTTTGACAAATTCTTATTTTTCTATTTCTCTCAAAACATCCTAGGTAAATGCAAAAAAACAAGCTGACAATATTAAATATCATACTGTTAAATGGCAGCCATATTTTAAACTTTATTATTTAATTTCTCCCAAAACTGCCGCAAATGCACGGTAGTTGTGCATATAGAGCACGATTTATCAATCATTTTGCTATGTATTTCATTAAAATCATCGGTACAGATTTTGAGAAATTCTCATTTTTCTATTTCTCTCATAACATCCTATGTTAATGCAAAAAAACAAGCTTGCAATATTATATATCATACTGTTAAATGGCAGCCATATTTTGAACTTTATTATTTAATTTCTCCGAAAACGGCCCCAAATGCACGGTAGTTGTGCATATAGAGCACGATTTATCAATCATTTGGTATTTATTTCATTAAAATCATCGGTACAGATTTTGACAAATTCTTATTTTTCTATTTCTCTCAAAACATCCTAGGTAAATGCAAAAAAACAAGCTGACAATATTAAATATCATACTGTTAAATGGCAGCCATATTTTAAACTTTATTATTTAATTTCTTCCAAAACGGCCCCAAATGCACGGTAGTTGTGCATATAGAGCACGATTTTTTAATCATTTTGATATTTATTTCATTAAAATCATCGGTACAGATTTTGAGAAATTCTCATTTTTCTATTTCTCTCATAACATCCTATGTTAATGCAAAAAAACAAGCTTGCAATATTATATATCATACTGTTAAATGGCAGCCATATTTTAAACTTTATTATTTAATTTCTCCGAAAACGGCCCCAAATGCACGGTAGTTGTGCATATAGAGCACGATTTTTTAATCATTTTGATATTTATTTCATTAAAATCATCGGTACAGATTTTGAGAAATTCTCATTTTTCTATTTCTCTCATAACATCCTATGTTAATGCAAAAAATAACAAGCTGGCAATATTATATATCATACTGTTAAATGGCAGCCATATTTTAAACTTTATTATTGCATTTCTCCCAAAACTGCCGCAAATGCAAGGTAATTGTGCATATAGAGCATGATTTATCAATCATTTTGCTATTTATTTCATTAAAATCATCGGTACAGATTTTGAGAAATTCTCATTTTTCTATTTCTCTCATAACATCCTATGTTAATGCAAAAAAACAAGCATGCAATATTATATATCATACTGTTAAATGGCAGCCATATTTTAAACTTTATTATTTAATTTCTCCGAAAACGGCCCCAAATGCACGGTAGTTGTGCATATAGAGCACGATTTTTTAATCATTTTGATATTTATTTCATTAAAATCATCGGTACAGATTTTGAGAAATTCTCATTTTTCTATTTCTCTCATAACATCCTATGTTAATGCAAAAAAACAAGCTGGCAATATTATATATCATACTGTTAAATGGCAACCATATTTTAAACTTTATTATTTAATTTCTCCGAAAACGGCCCAAATGCATGGTAGTTGTGCATATAGAGCACGATTTATCAATCATTTTGCTATTTATTTCATTAAAATCATCGGTACAGATTTTTTAGAAATTCTGATTTTTCTATTTATCTCACAACATCCTATGTTAATGCAAAAAAAAAACAAGCTGGCAATATTATATATCATACTGTTAAATGGCAGCCATATTTTAAACTTTATTATTAAATTTCTCCCAAAACTGCCGCAAATGCACGGTAGTTGTGCATATAGAGCACGATTTATCAATCATTTTGCTATTTATTTCATTAAAATCATCGGTACAGATTTTGAGAAATTCTCATTTTTCTATTTCTCTCATAACATCCTATGTTAATGCAAAAAAACAAGCTTGCAATATTATATATCATACTGTTAAATGGCAGCCATATTTTAAACTTTATTATTTAATTTCTCCGAAAACGGCCCCAAATGCACGGTAGTTGTGCATATAGAGCACGATTTTTCAATCATTTTGATATTTATTTCATTAAAATCATCTGTACAGATTTTGAGAAATTCTCATTTTTCTATTTCTCTCATAACATTCTATGTTAATGCAAAAAAACAAGCTTGCAATATTATATATCATACTGTTAAATGGCAGCCATATTTTAAACTTTATTATTTAATTTCTCCCAAAACAACCCCAAATGCACGGTAGTTGTGCATATAGAGCACGATTTATCAAACATTTTGCTATTTATTTCATTAAAATCATCGGTACTGATTTTGAGACATTCTCATTTTTCTATTTCTCTCATAACATTCTATGTTAATGCAAAAAAACAAGCTTGCAATATTATATATCATACTGTTAAATGGCAGCCATATTTTAAACTTTATTATTTAATTTCTCCCAAAACGGCCCCAAATGCACGGTAGTTGTGCATATAGAGCACGATTTTTTAATCATTTTGATATTTATTTCATTAAAATCATCGGTACAGATTTTGAGAAATTCTCATTTTTCTATTTCTCTCATAACATCCTATGTTAATGCAAAAAAAAAAACAAGCTGGCAATATTATATATCATACTGTTAAATGGCAGCCATATTTTAAACTTTATTATTTAATTTCTCCCAAAACTGCCGCAAATGCAAGGTAATTGTGCATATAGAGCATGATTTATCAATCATTTTGCTATTTATTTCATTAAAATCATCGGTACAGATTTTGAGAAATTCTCATTTTTCTATTTCTCTCATAACATCCTATGTTAATGCAAAAAAACAAGCATGCAATATTATATATCATACTGTTAAATGGCAGCCATATTTTAAACTTTATTATTTAATTTCTCCGAAAACGGCCCCAAATGCACGGTAGTTGTGCATATAGAGCACGATTTTTTAATCATTTTGATATTTATTTCATTAAAATCATCGGTACAGATTTTGAGAAATTCTCATTTTTCTATTTCTCTCATAACATCCTATGTTAATGCAAAAAAACAAGCTGGCAATATTATATATCATACTGTTAAATGGCAACCATATTTTAAACTTTATTATTTAATTTCTCCGAAAACGGCCCAAATGCATGGTAGTTGTGCATATAGAGCACGATTTATCAATCATTTTGCTATTTATTTCATTAAAATCATCGGTACAGATTTTTTAGAAATTCTGATTTTTCTATTTATCTCACAACATCCTATGTTAATGCAAAATATAAGCTGGCAATATTATATATCATACTGTTAAATGGCAGCCATATTTTAAACTTTATTATTAAATTTCTCCCAAAAAGGCCCCAAATGCACGGTAATTGTGCATATAGAGCACGATTTATCAATCATTTTGCTATTTATTTCATTAAAATCATCGGTACAGATTTTGAGAAATTCTCATTTTTCTATTTCTCTCATAACATCCTATGTTAATGCAAAAAAAAACAAGCTGGCAATATTATATATTATACTGTTAAATGGCAGCCATATTTTAAACTTTATTATTTAATTTATCCGAAAACGGCCCCAAATGCAAGGTAATTGTGCATATAGAGCATGATTTATCAATCATTTTGCTATTTATTTCATTAAAATCATCGGTACAGATTTTGAGAAATTCTCATTTTTCTATTTCTCTCATAACATCCTATGTTAATGCAAAAAATAACAAGCTGGCAATATTATATATCATACTGTTAAATGGCAGCCATATTTTAAACTTTATTATTGCATTTCTCCCAAAACTGCCGCAAATGCAAGGTAATTGTGCATATAGAGCATGATTTATCAATCATTTTGCTATTTATTTCATTAAAATCATCGGTACAGATTTTGAGAAATTCTCATTTTTCTATTTCTCTCATAACATCCTATGTTAATGCAAAAAAACAAGCATGCAATATTATATATCATACTGTTAAATGGCAGCCATATTTTAAACTTTATTATTTAATTTCTCCGAAAACGGCCCCAAATGCACGGTAGTTGTGCATATAGAGCACGATTTTTTAATCATTTTGATATTTATTTCATTAAAATCATCGGTACAGATTTTTTAGAAATTCTGATTTTTCTATTTATCTCACAACATCCTATGTTAATGCAAAAAAAAACAAGCTGGCAATATTATATATCATACTGTTAAATGGCAGCCATATTTTAAACTTTATTATTAAATTTCTCCCAAAACTGCCGCAAATGCACGGTAGTTGTGCATATAGAGCACGATTTATCAATCATTTTGCTATTTATTTCATTAAAATCATCGGTACAGATTTTGAGAAATTCTCATTTTTCTATTTCTCTCATAACATCCTATGTTAATGCAAAAAAACAAGCTTGCAATATTATATATCATACTGTTAAATGGCAGCCATATTTTAAACTTTATTATTTAATTTCTCCCAAAACGGCCCCAAATGCACGGTAGTTGTGCATATAGAGCACGATTTTTTAATCATTTTGATATTTATTTCATTAAAATCATCGGTACAGATTTTGAGAAATTCTCATTTTTCTATTTCTCTCATAACATCCTATGTTAATGCAAAAAAAAAAAACAAGCTGGCAATATTATATATCATACTGTTAAATGGCAGCCATATTTTAAACTTTATTATTTAATTTCTCCCAAAACTGCCGCAAATGCAAGGTAATTGTGCATATAGAGCATGATTTATCAATCATTTTGCTATTTATTTCATTAAAATCATCGGTACAGATTTTGAGAAATTCTCATTTTTCTATTTCTCTCATAACATCCTATGTTAATGCAAAAAAACAAGCATGCAATATTATATATCATACTGTTAAATGGCAGCCATATTTTAAACTTTATTATTTAATTTCTCCGAAAACGGCCCCAAATGCACGGTAGTTGTGCATATAGAGCACGATTTTTTAATCATTTTGATATTTATTTCATTAAAATCATCGGTACAGATTTTGAGAAATTCTCATTTTTCTATTTCTCTCATAACATCCTATGTTAATGCAAAAAAACAAGCTGGCAATATTATATATCATACTGTTAAATGGCAACCATATTTTAAACTTTATTATTTAATTTCTCCGAAAACGGCCCAAATGCATGGTAGTTGTGCATATAGAGCACGATTTATCAATCATTTTGCTATTTATTTCATTAAAATCATCGGTACAGATTTTTTAGAAATTCTGATTTTTCTATTTATCTCACAACATCCTATGTTAATGCAAAATATAAGCTGGCAATATTATATATCATACTGTTAAATGGCAGCCATATTTTAAACTTTATTATTAAATTTCTCCCAAAAAGGCCCCAAATGCACGGTAATTGTGCATATAGAGCACGATTTATCAATCATTTTGCTATTTATTTCATTAAAATCATCGGTACAGATTTTGAGAAATTCTCATTTTTCTATTTCTCTCATAACATCCTATGTTAATGCAAAAAAAACAAGCTGGCAATATTATATATTATACTGTTAAATGGCAGCCATATTTTAAACTTTATTATTTAATTTATCCGAAAACGGCCCCAAATGCAAGGTAATTGTGCATATAGAGCATGATTTATCAATCATTTTGCTATTTATTTCATTAAAATCATCGGTACAGATTTTGAGAAATTCTCATTTTTCTATTTCTCTCATAACATCCTATGTTAATGCAAAAAAAAAAGCTGGCAATATTATAAATCATACTGTTAAATGGCAGCCATATTTTAAACTTTATTATTTAATTTCTCCGAAAACGGCCCCAAATGCACGGTAGTTGTGCATATAGAGCACGATTTTTCAATCATTTTGCTATTTATTTCATTAAAATCATCGGCACAGATTTTGAGAAATTCGCAGTTTTCTATTTCCCTCATAACATTCTATGTTAATGCAAAAAAACAAGCTGGCAATATTATATATCATACTGTTAAATGGCAACCATATTTTAAACTTTATTATTTAATTTCTCCGAAAACGGCCCAAATGCATGGTAGTTGTGCATATAGAGCACGATTTATCAATCATTTTGCTATTTATTTCATTAAAATCATCGGTACAGATTTTTTAGAAATTCTGATTTTTCTATTTATCTCACAACATCCTATGTTAATGCAAAATATAAGCTGGCAATATTATATATCATACTGTTAAATGGCAGCCATATTTTAAACTTTATTATTAAATTTCTCCCAAAAAGGCCCCAAATGCACGGTAATTGTGCATATAGAGCACGATTTATCAATCATTTTGCTATTTATTTCATTAAAATCATCGGTACAGATTTTGAGAAATTCTCATTTTTCTATTTCTCTCATAACATCCTATGTTAATGCAAAAAAAACAAGCTGGCAATATTATATATTATACTGTTAAATGGCAGCCATATTTTAAACTTTATTATTTAATTTATCCGAAAACGGCCCCAAATGCAAGGTAATTGTGCATATAGAGCATGATTTATCAATCATTTTGCTATTTATTTCATTAAAATCATCGGTACAGATTTTGAGAAATTCTCATTTTTCTATTTCTCTCATAACATCCTATGTTAATGCAAAAAAAAAAGCTGGCAATATTATAAATCATACTGTTAAATGGCAGCCATATTTTAAACTTTATTATTTAATTTCTCCGAAAACGGCCCCAAATGCACGGTAGTTGTGCATATAGAGCACGATTTTTCAATCATTTTGCTATTTATTTCATTAAAATCATCGGCACAGATTTTGAGAAATTCGCAGTTTTCTATTTCCCTCATAACATTCTATGTTAATGCAAAAAAACAAGCTGGCAATATTATATATCATACTGTTAAATGGCAGCCATATTTTAAACTTTATTATTTAATTTCTCCGAAAACGGCCCCAAATGCACGGTAGTTGTGCATATAGAGCACGATTTATCAATCATTTTGCTATTTATTTCATTAAAATCATCGGAACAGATTTTGAGAAATTCTCATTTTTCTATATCTCTCATAACATCCTATGTTAATGCAAAAAAAAAAGCTGGCAACATTATATATCATACTGTTAAATGGCAGGGATATTTTAAACTTTATTATTTAATTTCTCCCAAAACTGCCGCAAATGCAAGGTAATTGTGCATATAGAGCACGATTTTTCAATCATTTTGCTATTTATTTCATTAAAATCATCGGCACAGATTTTGAGAAATTCGCAGTTTTCTATTTCCCTCATAACATCCTATGTTAATGCAAAAAAACAAGCTGGCAATATTATATATCATACTGTTAAATGGCAGCCATATTTTAAACTTTATTATTTAATTTCTCCGAAAACGGCCCCAAATGCACGGTAGTTGTGCATATAGAGCACGATTTATCAATCATTTTGCTATTTATTTCATTAAAATCATCGGAACAGATTTTGAGAAATTCTCATTTTTCTATATCTCTCATAACATCCTATGTTAATGCAAAAAAACAAGCTGGCAATATTATATATCATACTGTTAAATGGCAGCCATATTTTAAACTTTATTATTTAATTTCTCCGAAAACGGCCACAAATGCACGGTACTTGTGCATATAGAGCACGATTTATCAATCATTTTGCTATTTATTTCATTAAAATCATCGGTACAGATTTTGAGAAATTCTCATTTTTCTATATCTCTCATAACATCCTAAGTTAATGCAAAAAAAAAAGCTGGCAACATTATATATCATACTGTTAAATGGCAGCCATATTTTAAACTTTATTATTTAATTTCTCCCGAAACGGCCCCAAATGCACGGTAGTTGTGCATATAAAGCACGATTTATCAATCATTTTGCCATTTATTTCATTAAAATCATCGGTACAGATTTTGAGAAATTCTCATTTTTCTATTTCTCTCATAACATCCTATGTTAATGCAAAAAAACAAGCTTGCAATATTATATATCATACTGTTAAATGGCAGCCATATTTTAAACTTGATTATTTAATTTCTCCGAAAACGGCCCCAAATGCAAGGTAATTGTGCATATAGAGCATGATTTATCAATCATTTTGCTATTTATTTCATTAAAATCATCGGTACAGATTTTGAGAAATTCTCATTTTCCTATTTCTCTCATAACATCCTATGTTAATGCAAAAAAACAAGCTGGCAATATTATATATCATACTGTTAAATGGCAGCCATATTTTAAACTTTATTATTTAATTTCTCCGAAAACGGCCCCAAATGCACGGTAGTTGTGCATATAGAGCACGATTTTTTAATCATTTTGATATTTATTTCATTAAAATCATCGGCACAGATTTTGAGAAATTCGCAGTTTTCTATTTCCCTCATAACATCCTATGTTAATGCAAAAAAACAAGCTGGCAATATTATATATCATACTGTTAAATGGCAGCCATATTTTAAACTTTATTATTTAATTTCTCCGAAAACGGCCCCAAATGCACGGTAGTTGTGCATATAAAGCACGATTTATCAATCATTTTGCCATTTATTTCATTAAAATCATCGGTACAGATTTTGAGAAATTCTCATTTTTCTATTTCTCTCATAACTTCTTACGTTAATGCAAAAAAAAACAAGCTGGCAATATTATATATCATACTGTTAAGTGGCAGCCATATTTTAAACTTTATTATTTAATTTGTGCATATAGAGCATGATTTATCAATCATTTTGCTATTTATTTCATTAAAATCATCGGTACAGATTTTGAGAAATTCTCATTTTTCTATTTCTCTCATAACTTCCTATGTTAATGCAAAAAAACAAGCTGGCAATATTATAAATCATACTGTTAAATGGCAGCCATATTTTAAACTTTATTATTTAATTTCTCCGAAAACGGCCCCAAATGCACGGTAGTTGTGCATATAGAGCACGATTTTTTAATCATTTTGATATTTATTTCATTAAAATCATCGGTACAGATTTTGAGAAATTCTCATTTTTCTATTTCTCTCATAACATCCTATGTTAATGCAAAAAAACAAGCTGGCAATATTATATATCATACTGTTAAATGGCAACCATATTTTAAACTTTATTATTTAATTTCTCCGAAAACGGCCCAAATGCACGGTAGTTGTGCATATAGAGCACGATTTATCAATCATTTTGCTATTTATTTCATTAAAATCATCGGTACAGATTTTTTAGAAATTCGGATTTTTCTATTTATCTCACAACATCCTATGTTAATGCAAAAAATAAGCTGGCAATATTATATATCATACTGTTAAATGGCAACCATATTTTAAACTTTATTATTTAATTTCTCCGAAAACGGCCCAAATGCACGGTAATTGTGCATATAGAGCACGATTTATCAATCATTTTGCTATTTATTTCATTAAAATCATCGGTACAGATTTTGAGAAATTCTCATTTTTCTATTTCTCTCATAACATCCTATGTTAATGCAAAAAAAAAACAAGCTGGCAATATTATATATCATACTGTTAAATGGCAGCCATATTTTAAACTTTATTATTTAATTTCTCCCAAAACTGCCGCAAATGCAAGGTAATTGTGCATATAGAGCATGATTTATCAATCATTTTGCTATTTATTTCATTAAAATCATCGGTACAGATTTTGAGAAATTCTCATTTTTCTATTTCTCTCATAACATCCTATGTTAATGCAAAAAAACAAGCATGCAATATTATATATCATACTGTTAAATGGCAGCCATATTTTAAACTTTATTATTTAATTTCTCCGAAAACGGCCCCAAATGCACGGTAGTTGTGCATATAGAGCACGATTTTTTAATCATTTTGATATTTATTTCATTAAAATCATCGGTACAGATTTTGAGAAATTCTCATTTTTCTATTTCTCTCATAACATCCTATGTTAATGCAAAAAAACAAGCTGGCAATATTATATATCATACTGTTAAATGGCAACCATATTTTAAACTTTATTATTTAATTTCTCCGAAAACGGCCCAAATGCATGGTAGTTGTGCATATAGAGCACGATTTATCAATCATTTTGCTATTTATTTCATTAAAATCATCGGTACAGATTTTTTAGAAATTCTGATTTTTCTATTTATCTCACAACATCCTATGTTAATGCAAAATATAAGCTGGCAATATTATATATCATACTGTTAAATGGCAGCCATATTTTAAACTTTATTATTAAATTTCTCCCAAAAAGGCCCCAAATGCACGGTAATTGTGCATATAGAGCACGATTTATCAATCATTTTGCTATTTATTTCATTAAAATCATCGGTACAGATTTTGAGAAATTCTCATTTTTCTATTTCTCTCATAACATCCTATGTTAATGCAAAAAAAACAAGCTGGCAATATTATATATTATACTGTTAAATGGCAGCCATATTTTAAACTTTATTATTTAATTTATCCGAAAACGGCCCCAAATGCAAGGTAATTGTGCATATAGAGCATGATTTATCAATCATTTTGCTATTTATTTCATTAAAATCATCGGTACAGATTTTGAGAAATTCTCATTTTTCTATTTCTCTCATAACATCCTATGTTAATGCAAAAAAAAAAGCTGGCAATATTATAAATCATACTGTTAAATGGCAGCCATATTTTAAACTTTATTATTTAATTTCTCCGAAAACGGCCCCAAATGCACGGTAGTTGTGCATATAGAGCACGATTTTTCAATCATTTTGCTATTTATTTCATTAAAATCATCGGCACAGATTTTGAGAAATTCGCAGTTTTCTATTTCCCTCATAACATTCTATGTTAATGCAAAAAAACAAGCTGGCAATATTATATATCATACTGTTAAATGGCAGCCATATTTTAAACTTTATTATTTAATTTCTCCGAAAACGGCCCCAAATGCACGGTAGTTGTGCATATAGAGCACGATTTATCAATCATTTTGCTATTTATTTCATTAAAATCATCGGAACAGATTTTGAGAAATTCTCATTTTTCTATATCTCTCATAACATCCTATGTTAATGCAAAAAAAAAAGCTGGCAACATTATATATCATACTGTTAAATGGCAGGGATATTT
Organism: Drosophila virilis; assembly: GCF_030788295.1. Taxonomy (NCBI): domain Eukaryota; kingdom Metazoa; phylum Arthropoda; class Insecta; order Diptera; family Drosophilidae; genus Drosophila; species Drosophila virilis. Next base: position 33,959,532 of record NC_091544.1, read on the forward strand.
TAAACTTTATTATTTAATTTCTCCCAAAACTGCCGCAAATGCAAGGTAATTGTGCATATAGAGCACGATTTTTCAATCATTTTGCTATTTATTTCATTAAAATCATCGGCACAGATTTTGAGAAATTCGCAGTTTTCTATTTCCCTCATAACATCCTATGTTAATGCAAAAAAACAAGCTGGCAATATTATATATCATACTGTTAAATGGCAGCCATATTTTAAACTTTATTATTTAATTTCTCCGAAAACGGCCCCAAATGCACGGTAGTTGTGCATATAGAGCACGATTTATCAATCATTTTGCTATTTATTTCATTAAAATCATCGGAACAGATTTTGAGAAATTCTCATTTTTCTATATCTCTCATAACATCCTATGTTAATGCAAAAAAACAAGCTGGCAATATTATATATCATACTGTTAAATGGCAGCCATATTTTAAACTTTATTATTTAATTTCTCCGAAAACGGCCACAAATGCACGGTACTTGTGCATATAGAGCACGATTTATCAATCATTTTGCTATTTATTTCATTAAAATCATCGGTACAGATTTTGAGAAATTCTCATTTTTCTATATCTCTCATAACATCCTAAGTTAATGCAAAAAAAAAAGCTGGCAACATTATATATCATACTGTTAAATGACAGCCATATTTTAAACTTTATTATTTAATTTCTCCCGAAACGGCCCCAAATGCACGGTAGTTGTGCATATAAAGCACGATTTATCAATCATTTTGCCATTTATTTCATTAAAATCATCGGTACAGATTTTGAGAAATTCTCATTTTTCTATTTCTCTCATAACATCCTATGTTAATGCAAAAAAACAAGCTTGCAATATTATATATCATACTGTTAAATGGCAGCCATATTTTAAACTTGATTATTTAATTTCTCCGAAAACGGCCCCAAATGCAAGGTAATTGTGCATATAGAGCATGATTTATCAATCATTTTGCTATTTATTTCATTAAAATCATCGGTACAGATTTTGAGAAATTCTCATTTTCCTATTTCTCTCATAACATCCTATGTTAATGCAAAAAAACAAGCTGGCAATATTATATATCATACTGTTAAATGGCAGCCATATTTTTTAACTTTATTATTTAATTTCTCCGAAAACGGCCCCAAATGCACGGTAGTTGTGCATATAGAGCACGATTTTTTAATCATTTTGATATTTATTTCATTAAAATCATCGGCACAGATTTTGAGAAATTCGCAGTTTTCTATTTCCCTCATAACATCCTATGTTAATGCAAAAAAACAAGCTGGCAATATTATATATCATACTGTTAAATGGCAGCCATATTTTAAACTTTATTATTTAATTTCTCCGAAAACGGCCCCAAATGCACGGTAGTTGTGCATATAAAGCACGATTTATCAATCATTTTGCCATTTAATTCATTAAAATCATCGGTACAGATTTTGAGAAATTCTCATTTTTCTATTTCTCTCATAACTTCTTACGTTAATGCAAAAAAAAACAAGCTGGCAATATTATATATCATACTGTTAAGTGGCAGCCATATTTTAAACTTTATTATTTAATTTGTGCATATAGAGCATGATTTATCAATCATTTTGCTATTTATTTCATTAAAATCATCGGTACAGATTTTGAGAAATTCTCATTTTTCTATTTCTCTCATAACTTCCTATGTTAATGCAAAAAAACAAGCTGGCAATATTATAAATCATACTGTTAAATGGCAGCCATATTTTAAACTTTATTATTTAATTTCTCCGAAAACGGCCCCAAATGCACGGTAGTTGTGCATATAGAGCACGATTTTTTAATCATTTTGATATTTATTTCATTAAAATCATCGGTACAGATTTTGAGAAATTCTCATTTTTCTATTTCTCTCATAACATCCTATGTTAATGCAAAAAAAACAAGCTGGCAATATTATATATCATACTGTTAAATGGCAACCATATTTTAAACTTTATTATTTAATTTCTCCGAAAACGGCCCAAATGCACGGTAGTTGTGCATATAGAGCACGATTTATCAATCATTTTGCTATTTATTTCATTAAAATCATCGGTACAGATTTTTTAGAAATTCGGATTTTTCTATTTATCTCACAACATCCTATGTTAATGCAAAAAATAAGCTGGCAATATTATATATCATACTGTTAAATGGCAACCATATTTTAAACTTTATTATTTAATTTCTCCGAAAACGGCCCAAATGCACGGTAATTGTGCATATAGAGCACGATTTATCAATCATTTTGCTATTTATTTCATTAAAATCATCGGTACAGATTTTGAGAAATTCTCATTTTTCTATTTCTCTCATAACATCCTATGTTAATGCAAAAAAAAAAGCTGGCAATATTATAAATCATACTGTTAAATGGCAGCCATATTTTAAACTTTATTATTTAATTTCTCCGAAAACGGCCCCAAATGCACGGTAGTTGTGCATATAGAGCACGATTTTTCAATCATTTTGCTATTTATTTCATTAAAATCATCGGCACAGATTTTGAGAAATTCGCAGTTTTCTATTTCCCTCATAACATCCTATGTTAATGCAAAAAAACAAGCTGGCAATATTATATATCATACTGTTAAATGGCAGCCATATTTTAAACTTTATTATTTAATTTCTCCGAAAACGGCTCCAAATGCACGGTAGTTGTGCATATAGAGCACGATTTATCAATCATTTTGCTATTTATTTCATTAAAATCATCGGTACAGATTTTGAGAAATTCTCATTTTTCTATATCTCTCATAACATCCTATGTTAATGCAAAAAAAAAAGCTGGCAACATTATATATCATACTGTTAAATGGCAGCCATATTTTAAACTTTATTATTTAATTTCTCCCAAAACGGCCCCAAATGCACGGTAGTTGTGCATATAGAGCACGATTTATCAATCATTTTGCCATTTATTTCATTAAAATCATCGGAACAGATTTTGAGAAATTCTCATTTTTCTATTTCTCTCATAACTTCCTTTGTTAATGCAAAAAAACAAGCTGGCAATATTATATATCATACTGTTAAATGGCAGCCATATTTTAAACTTTATTATTTAATTTCTCCGAAAACGGCCCCAAATGCACGGTAGTTGTGCATATAGAGCACGATTTATCAATCATTTTGCTATATATTTCATAAAAATCATCGGTACAGATTTTGAGAAATTCTTAGTTTTCTATTTCTCTCATAACATCCTATGTTAATGCAAAAAAACAAGCTGGCAATATTATATATCATACTGTTAAATGGTAGCAATATTTTTAACTTTATTATTTAATTTCTCCCAAAACGGCCCCAAATGCACGATAGTTGTGCATATAGAGCACGATTTCTCAATCATTTTGCTATTTAGTTCATTAAAATCATCGATACAGATTTTGAGAAATTATCATTTTTCTATTTCTCTCAAAACATCCTATGTTAATGCAAAAAAACAAGCTGGCAATATTATATATCATACTGTTAAATGGCAGCAATATTTTAAACTTTATTATTTAATTTATCCGAAAACGGCCCCAAATGCAAGGTAATTGTGCATATAGAGCATGATTTATCAATCATTTTGATATTTATTTCATTAAAATCATCGGTACAGATTTTGAGAAATTCTCATTTTTCTATTTCTCTCATAACATCCTATGTTAATGCAAAAAAAAAAGCTGGCAATATTATAAATCATACTGTTAAATGGCAGCCATATTTTAAACTTTATTATTTAATTTCTCCGAAAACGGCCCCAAATGCACGGTAGTTGTGCATATAGAGCACGATTTTTCAATCATTTTGCTATTTATTTCATTAAAATCATCGGCACAGATTTTGAGAAATTCGCAGTTTTCTATTTCCCTCATAACATCCTATGTTAATGCAAAAAAACAAGCTGGCAATATTATATATCATACTGTTAAATGGCAGCCATATTTTAAACTTTATTATTTAATTTCTCCGAAAACGGCTCCAAATGCACGGTAGTTGTGCATATAGAGCACGATTTATCAATCATTTTGCTATTTATTTCATTAAAATCATCGGTACAGATTTTGAGAAATTCTCATTTTTCTATATCTCTCATAACATCCTATGTTAATGCAAAAAAAAAAGCTGGCAACATTATATATCATACTGTTAAATGGCAGCCATATTTTAAACTTTATTATTTAATTTCTCCCAAAACGGCCCCAAATGCACGGTAGTTGTGCATATAGAGCACGATTTATCAATCATTTTGCCATTTATTTCATTAAGATCATCGGTACAGATTTTGAGAAATTCTCATTTTTCTATTTCTCTCATAACATCCTATGTTAATGCAAAAAAACAAGCTGGCAATATTATATATCATACTGTTAAATGGCAGCCATATTTTAAACTTTATTATTTAATTTCTCCGAAAACGGCCCCAAATGCACGGTAGTTGTGCATATAGAGCACGATTTATCAATCATTTTGCTATATATTTCATAAAAATCATCGGTACAGATTTTGAGAAATTCTTAGTTTTCTATTTCTCTCATAACATCCTATGTTAATGCAAAAAAACAAGCTGGCAATATTATATATCATACTGTTAAATGGTAGCAATATTTTTAACTTTATTATTTAATTTCTCCCAAAACGGCCCCAAATGCACGATAGTTGTGCATATAGAGCACGATTTCTCAATCATTTTGCTATTTAGTTCATTAAAATCATCGATACAGATTTTGAGAAATTATCATTTTTCTATTTCTCTCAAAACATCCTATGTTAATGCAAAAAAACAAGCTGGCAATATTATATATCATACTGTTAAATGGCAGCAATATTTGAAACTTTATTATTTAATTTCTCCCAAAACGGCCCCAAATGCACGGTAGTTGTGCATATAGAGCACGATTTATCAATCATTTTGCTATTTATTTCAATAAAATCATCGGTACAGATTTTGAGAAATTCTCATTTTTCTATTTATCTCACAACATCCTATGTTAATGCAAAAAACAAGCTGGCAATATTATATATCATACTGTTAAATGGCAGCCATATTTTAAAATTTATAATTTAATTTCTCCGGAAACGGCCCCAAGTGCACGGTAGTTGTGCATATAGAGCACGATTTATCAATCTGTTTACTATTTATTTCATTTAAATCATCGGTACAGATTTTGAGAAATTCTCATTTTCCTATTTCTCTCATAATATCCTCTGTTAATGCAAAAAAACAAGCTGGCAACATTATATATCATACTGTTAAATGGCAGCCATATTTTAAACTTTATTATTTAATTTCTCCCAAAACGGCCCCAAAAGCACGGTAGTTGTGCATATAGAGCACGATTTATCAATCATTTGGTATATATTTCATTAAAATCATCGGTACAGATTTTGACAAATTCTTATTTTTCTATTTCTCTCAAAACATCCTATGTTAATGCAAAAAAACAAGCTGGCAATATTAAATATCATACTGTTAAAAGGCAGCCATAGTTTAAACTTTATTATTTAATTTCTCCGAAAACGGCCCCAAATGCACGGTAGTTGTGCATATAGAGCAAAATTTATCAATCATTAAGCTATTTATTTCATTAAAATCAGCGGAACAGATTTTGAGAAATTCTTATTTTTCTATTTCTCTCAAAACATCCTATGTTAATGCAAAAAAACAAGCTGGCAATATTATATATCATACTGTTAAATGGCAGCCATATTTTAAACTTTATTATTTAATTTCTCCGAAAACGGCCCCAAATGCACGGTAGTTGTGCATATAGAGCATGATTTATCAATCTTTTTGCTATTTATTTCATTAAAATCATCGGTACAGATTTTGAGAAATTCTCATTTTTCTATGTCTCTCATAACATCGTATGTTAATGCAAAAAAACAAGCTGGCAATATTATATATCATACTGTTAAATGGCAACCATATTTTAAACTTTATTATTTAATTTCTCCGAAAACGGCCGCAAATGCAAGGTAATTGTGCATATAGAGCATGATTTATCAATCATTTTGCTATTGATTTCATTAAAATCATCGGTACAGATTTTGAGAAATTCTTATTTTTCTATTTCTCTCATAACATCCTATGTTAATGCAAAAAAACAAGCTGGCAATATTATTTATCATACTGTTAAATGGCAGCCATATTTTTAACTTTATTATTTAATTTCTCCGAAAACGGCCCCAAATGCACGGTAGTTGTGCATATAGAGCACGATTTTTCAATCATTTTGATATTTATTTCATTAAAATCATCGGTACAGATTTTGAGAAATTCTTATTTTTCTATTTCTCTCATAACATCCTATGTTAATGCAAAAAAACAAGCTGGCAATATTATATATCATACTGTTAAATGGCAACCATATTTTAAACTCTATTATTTAATTTCTCCGAAAACGGCCGCAAATGCAAGGTAATTGTGCATATAGAGCATGATTTATCAATCATTTTGCTATTTATTTCATTAAAATCATCGGTACAGATTTTGAGAAATTCTCATTTTTCTATTTCTCTCATAACATCCTATGTTAATGCAAAAAAACAAGCTTGCAATATTATATATCATACTGTTAAATGGCAGCCATATTTTAAACTTTATTATTTAATTTCTTCGAAAACGGCCCCAAATGCACGGTAGTTGTGCATATAGAGCACGATTTATCAATCATTTTGCTATTTATTTCAATAAAATCATCGGTACAGATTTTGAGAAATTCTCATTTTTCTATTTATCTCACAACATCCTATGTTAATGCAAAAAACAAGCTGGCAATATTATATATCATACTGTTAAATGGCAGCCATATTTTAAAATTTATAATTTAATTTCTCCGGAAACGGCCCCAAGTGCACGGTAGTTGTGCATATAGAGCACGATTTATCAATCTGTTTACTATTTATTTCATTTAAATCATCGGTACAGATTTTGAGAAATTCTCATTTTCCTATTTCTCTCATAATATCCTCTGTTAATGCAAAAAAACAAGCTGGCAACATTATATATCATACTGTTAAATGGCAGCCATATTTTAAACTTTATTATTTAATTTCTCCCAAAACGGCCCCAAAAGCACGGTAGTTGTGCATATAGAGCACGATTTATCAATCATTTGGTATATATTTCATTAAAATCATCGGTACAGATTTTGACAAATTCTTATTTTTCTATTTCTCTCAAAACATCCTATGTTAATGCAAAAAAACAAGCTGGCAATATTAAATATCATACTGTTAAAAGGCAGCCATAGTTTAAACTTTATTATTTAATTTCTCCGAAAACGGCCCCAAATGCACGGTAGTTGTGCATATAGAGCAAAATTTATCAATCATTAAGCTATTTATTTCATTAAAATCAGCGGAACAGATTTTGAGAAATTCTTATTTTTCTATTTCTCTCAAAACATCCTATGTTAATGCAAAAAAACAAGCTGGCAATATTATATATCATACTGTTAAATGGCAGCCATATTTTAAACTTTATTATTTAATTTCTCCGAAAACGGCCCCAAATGCACGGTAGTTGTGCATATAGAGCATGATTTATCAATCTTTTTGCTATTTATTTCATTAAAATCATCGGTACAGATTTTGAGAAATTCTCATTTTTCTATGTCTCTCATAACATCGTATGTTAATGCAAAAAAACAAGCTGGCAATATTATATATCATACTGTTAAATGGCAACCATATTTTAAACTTTATTATTTAATTTCTCCGAAAACGGCCGCAAATGCAAGGTAATTGTGCATATAGAGCATGATTTATCAATCATTTTGCTATTGATTTCATTAAAATCATCGGTACAGATTTTGAGAAATTCTTATTTTTCTATTTCTCTCATAACATCCTATGTTAATGCAAAAAAACAAGCTGGCAATATTATTTATCATACTGTTAAATGGCAGCCATATTTTTAACTTTATTATTTAATTTCTCCGAAAACGGCCCCAAATGCACGGTAGTTGTGCATATAGAGCACGATTTTTCAATCATTTTGATATTTATTTCATTAAAATCATCGGTACAGATTTTGAGAAATTCTTATTTTTCTATTTCTCTCATAACATCCTATGTTAATGCAAAAAAACAAGCTGGCAATATTATATATCATACTGTTAAATGGCAACCATATTTTAAACTCTATTATTTAATTTCTCCGAAAACGGCCGCAAATGCAAGGTAATTGTGCATATAGAGCATGATTTATCAATCATTTTGCTATTTATTTCATTAAAATCATCGGTACAGATTTTGAGAAATTCTCATTTTTCTATTTCTCTCATAACATCCTATGTTAATGCAAAAAAACAAGCTTGCAATATTATATATCATACTGTTAAATGGCAGCCATATTTTAAACTTTATTATTTAATTTCTTCGAAAACGGCCCCAAATGCACGGTAGTTGTGCATATAGAGCACGATTTATCAATCATTTTGCTATATATTTCATTAAAATCATCGGTACAGATTTTTTAGAAATTCTCATTTTTCTATTTCTCTCATCATATCCTATGTTAAAGCAAAAAAAAAGCTGGCAATATTATATATCATACTGTTAAATGGCAGCCATATTTTAAACTTTATTATTTAATTTCTCCGAAAACGGCCCCAAATGCACGGTAGTTGTGTATATAGTGCACGATTTTTCAATCATTTTGATATTTATTTCATTAAAATCATCGGTACAGATTTTGAGAAATTCTCATTTTTCTATTTCTCTCATAACATCCTATGTTAATGCAAAAAAACAAGCTGGCAATATTATATATCATACTGTTAAATGGCAACCATATTTTAAACTTTATTATTTAATTTCTCCGAAAACGGCCGCAAATGCAAGGTAATTGTGCATATAGAGCATGATTTATCAATCATTTTGCTATTTATTTCATTAAAATCATCGGTACAGATTTTGAGAAATTCTCATTTTTCTATTTCTCTCATAACATCCTATGTTAATGCAAAAAATAAGCTGCCAATATTATATATCATACTGTTAAATGGCAGCCATATTTTAAACTTTATTATTAAATTTCTCCCAAAACGGCCCCAAATGCACGGTAGTTGTGCATATAGAGCACGATTTATCAATCATTTTGCTATATATTTCATAAAAATCATCGGTACAGATTTTGAGAAATTCTTAGTTTTCTATTTCTCTCAAAACATCCTATGTTAATGCAAAAAAACAAGCTGGCAATATTATATATCATACTGTTAAATGGCAGCCATATTTTAAACTGTATTAATTAATTTCTCCCGAAAAGAACCCAAATGCACGGTAGTTGTGCATATAGAGCACGATTTATCAATCATTTTGCTATATATTTCATAAAAATCATCGGTACAGATTTTGAGAAATTCTTAGTTTTCTATTTCTCTCATAACATCCTATGTTAATGCAAAAAAACAAGCTGGCAATATTATATATCATTCTGTTAAATGGTAGCAATATTTTTAACTTTATTATTTAATTTCTCCCAAAACGGCCCCAAATGCACGGTAGTTGTGCATATAGAGCACGATTTATCAATCATTTTGCTATTTAGTTCATTAAAATCATCGATACAGATTTTGAGAAATTATCATTTTTCTATTTCTCTCATAACATCCTATGTTAATGCAAAAAAACAAGCTGGCAATATTATATATCATACTGTTAAATGGCAGCCATATTTTAAACTTTATTAATTAATTTCTCCCAAAACGGCCCCAAATGCACGTTAGTTGTGCATATAGAGCACGATTTATCAATCATTTTGCTATTTATTTCAATAAAATCATCGGTACAGATTTTGAGAAATTCTTATTTTTCTATTTCTCTCACAACATCCTATGTTAATGCAAAAAACAAGCTGGCAATATTATATATCATACTGTTAAATGGCAGCCATATTTTAAACTATATTAATTAATTTCTCCCAAAACGGCCCCAAATGCACGTTAGTTGTGCATATAGAGCACGATTTATCAATCTTTTTACTATTTATTTCATTAGAATCGTCGGTACAGATTTTGAGAAATTCTCATTTTTCTATTTCTCTCATAATATCCTCTGTTAATGCAAAAAAACAAGCTGGCAACATTATATATCATACTGTTAAATGGCAGCCATATTTTAAACTTTATTATTTAATTTCTCCCAAAACGGGCCCAAATGCACGGTAGTTGTGCATATAGAGCACGATTTATCAATCATTTGGTATTTATTTCATTAAAATCATCGGTACAGATTTTGACAAATTCTTATTTTTCTATTTCTCTCAAAACATCCTAGGTAAATGCAAAAAAACAATCTGACAATATTAAATATCATACTGTTAAATGGCAGCCATATTTTAAACTTTATTATTTAATTTCTCCGAAAACGGCCCCAAATGCACGGTAGTTGTGCATATAGAGCAAAATTTATCAATCATTAAGCTATTTATTTCATTAAAATCATCGGAACAGATTTTGAGAAATTCTCATTTTTCTATTTCTCATAACATCCTATGTTAATGCAAAAAAACAAGCTGGCAATATTATATATCATACCGTTAAATGGCAGCCATATTTTAAACTTTATTATTTAATTTCTCCGAAAACGGCCCCAAATGCACGGTAGTTGTGCATATAGAGCACGATTTATCAATCATTTTGGTATTTATTTCATTAAAATCATCGATACAGATTTTGAGAAATTCTCATTTTTCTATTTCTCTCATAACATCCTATGTTAATGCAAAAAAACAAGCTGGCAATATTAAATATCATACTGTTAAATGGCAGCCATATTTTAAACTTGATTATTTAAATTCTCCGAAAACGGCCCCAAATGCACGGTAGTTGTGCATATAGAGCACGATTTATCAATCATATGGTATTTATTTCATTAAAATCATCGGTACAGATTTTGACAAATTCTTATTTTTCTATTTCTCTCAAAACATCCTGTGCTAATGCAAAAAAACAAGCTGGCAATATTATATATCATACTGTTTAATGGCAGCCATATTTTAAACTTTATTATTTAATTTCTCCGAAAACGGCCGCAAATGCAAGATAATTGTGCATATAGAGCCTGATTTATCAATCATTTTGCTATTTATTTCATTAAAATCATCGGTACAGATTGTGAGAAATTCTCATTTTTCTATATCTCTCAGAACATCCTATGTTAATGCAAAAAACAACCTGGCAATATAATATATCATACTGTTACATGGCAGCCATATTTTAAACTTTATTATTTAATTTCTCCGAAAACGGCCCCAAATGCACGGTAGTTGTGCATATGAGCACGATTTTTCAATCATTTTGATATTTATTTCATTAAAATCATCGGTACAGATTTTGAGAAATTCTCATTTTTCTATTTCTCTCATAACATCCTATGTTAATGCAAAAAAACAAGCTGGCAATATTATATATCATACTGTTAAATGGCAACCATATTTTAAACTTTATTATTTAATTTCTCCGAAAACGGCCGCAAATGCAAGGTAATTGTGCATATAGAGCATGATTAATCAATCATTTTGCTATTTATTTCATTAAAATCATCGGTACAGATTTTAAGAAATTCTCATTTTTTTTTCTCTCATAACATCCTATGTTAATGCAAAAAAACAAGCTGGCAATATTATATATCATACTGTTAAATGGCAGCCATATTTTTAACTTTATTATTTAATTTCTCCGAAAACGGCCCCAAATGCACGGTAGTTGTGCATATAGAGCACGATTTTTCAATCATTTTGATATTTATTTCATTAAAATCATCGGTACAGATTTTAAGAAATTCTCATTCTTCTATTTCTCTCATAACATCCTATGTTAATGCAAAAAAACAAGCTGGCAATATTATATATCATACTGTTAAATGGCAACCGTATTTTAAACTTTATTATTTAATTTCTCCGAAAACGGCCGCAAACGCAAGGTAATTGTGCATATAGAGCATGATTTATCAATCATTTTGCTATTTATTTCATTTAAATCATCGGTGCAGATTTTGAGAAATTCTCATTTTTCTATTTCTCTCATAACATCCTATGTTAATGCAAAAAAACAAGCTTGCAATATTATATATCATACTGTTAAATGGCAGCCATATTTTAAACTTTATTATTTAATTCTCCGAAAACGGCCCCAAGTGCACGGTAGTTGTGCATATAGAGCACGATTTATCAATCATTTTGCTATTTATTTCATTAAAATCATCGGTACAGATTTTTTAGAAATTCTCATTTTTCTATTTCTCTCATCATATCCTATGTTAATGCAAAAAAAAAAAGCTGCCAACATTATATATCATACTGTTGAATGGCAGCCATATTTTAAACTTTATTATTTAATTTCTCCGAAAACGGCCCCAAATGCACGGTAGTTGTGCATATAGAGCACGATTTATCAATCATTTTGCTATTTATTGCATTAAAATCATCGGCACAGATTTTGAGAAATTCTCAGTTTTCTATTTCTCTCATAACATCCTATGTTAATGCAAAAAAACAAGCTGGCAATATTATATATCATACTGTTAAATTGGAGCCATATTTTAAACTTTATTATTGAATTTCTCCGAAAACGGCCCCAAATGCACGGTAGTTGCGCATATAGAGCACGATTTATCAATCATTTTGCTATTTATTTCATTAAAATCATCGGTACAGATTTTGAGAAATTCTCATTTTCTATTTCTCTCATAACATCCTATGTTAATGCAAAAAAACAAGCTGGCAATATTATATATCATACTGTTAAATGGCAGCCATATTTTAAACTTTATTATTTAATTTCTCCGAAAACGGTAGTTGTGCATATAGAGCACGATTTTTCAATCATATTCATATTTATTTCATTAAAATCATCGGTACAGATTTTGAGAAATTCTCATTTTGCTATTTCTCTCATAACATCCTATGTTAATGCAAAAAAACAAGCTGGCAATATTATATATCATACTGTTAAATGGCAACCATATTTTAAACTTTATTATTTAATTTCTCCGAAAACGGCCCCAAATGCACGGTAGTTGTGCATATAGAGCACGATTTATCAATCATTTTGCTATTTATTTCATTAAAATCATCGGTACAGATTTTGAGAAATTCTCATTTTTCTATTTCTCTCATAACATCCTATGTTAATGCAAAAAAACAAGCTTGCTATATTATATATCATACTGTTAAATGGCAGCCATATTTTAAACTTTATTATTTAATTTCTCCGAGAACGGCCCCAATTGCACGGTAGTTGTGCATATAGAGCACGATTTATCAATCATTTTGCTATTTATTTCATTAAAATCATCGGTACAGATTTTTTAGAAATTCTCATTTTTCTATTTCTCTCATCATATCTTATGTTAATGCAAAAAAAAAGCTGGCAACATTATATATCATACTGTTGAATGGCAGCCATATTTTAAACTTTATTATTTAATTTCTCCGAGAACGGCCCCAATTGCACGGTAGTTGTGCATATAGAGCACGATTTATCAATCATTTTGCTATTTATTTCATTAAAATCATCGATACAGATTTTGAGAAATTCTCACTTTTCTATTTCTCTCATAACATCCTATGTTAATGCAAAAAAATAAGCTTGCAATATTATATATCATACTGTTAAATGGCAACCATATTTTAAACTTTATTTTTTAATTTCTCCCAAAACGGCCCCAAATGCACGGTAGTTGTGCATATAGAGCACGATTTATCAATCATTTTGCCATTTATTTCATTAAAATCATCGGTACAGATTTTGAGAAATTCTCATTTTTCTATTTCTCTCATAACATCCTATGTTAATGCAAAAAAACAAGCTGGCAATATTATATATCATACTGTTAAATGGTAGCAATATTTTTAACTTTATTATTTAATTTCTCCCAAAACGGCCCCAAATGCACGGTAGTTGTGCATATAGAGCACGATTTATCAATCTTTTTACTATTTATTTCATTAAAATCATCGATACAGATTTTGAGAAATTCTCATTTTTCTATTTCTCTCAAAACATCCTATGTTAATGCAAAAAAACAAGCTGGCAATATTAAATATCATACTGTTGAATGGCAGCCATATTTTAAACTTTATTATTTAATTTCTCCGAAAACGGCCGCAAATGCAAGGTAATTGTGCATATAGAGCATGATATATCAATCATTTTGCTATTTATTTCATTAAAATCATCGGTACAGATTTTGAGAAATTCTCATTTTTCTATTTCTCTCATAACATCCTATGTTAATGCAAATAAACAAGCTGGCAATATTATATATCATACTGTTAAATGGCAGCCATATTTTAAAATTTATAATTTAATTTCTCCGGAAACGGCCCCAAGTGCACGGTAGTTGTGCATATAGAGCACGATTTATCAATCTTTTTACTATTTATTTCATTAAAATCATCGATACAGATTTTGAGAAACTCTCATTTTTCTATTTCTCTCAAAACATCCTATGTTAATGCAAAAAAACAAGCTGGCAATATTAAATATCATACTCTTTAATGGCAGCCATATTTTAAACTTCATTATTTAATTTCTCCCAAAACGGCCCCAAATGCACGGTAGTTGTGCATATAGAGCACGATTTATCAATCATTTGGTATTTATTTCATTAAAATCATCGGTACAGATCTTGACAAATTGTTATTTTTCTATTTCTCTCAAAACATCCTATGTTAATGCAAAAAAACAAGCTGGCAATATTATATATCATACTGTTGAATGGCAGCCATATTTTAAACTTTATTATTTAATTTCTCCGAAAACGGCCGCAAATGCAAGGTAATTGTGCATATAGAGCACGATTTTTCAATCATTTTGATATTTATTTCATTAAAATCATCGGTACAGATTTTGAGAAGTCCTCATTTTTCTATTTCTCTCATAACATCCTATGTTAATGCAAAAAAACAAGCTGGCCTTATTATATATCATACTGTTAAATGGCAACCATATTTTAAACTTTATTATTTAATTTCTCCGAAAACGGCCCCAAATGCACGGTAGTTGTGCATATAGAGCACGATTTTTCAATCATTTTAATATTTATTTCATTAAAATCATCGGTACAGATTTTGAGAAATTCCCATTTTTCTATTTCTCTCATAACATCCTATGTTAATGCAAAAAAACAAGCTGGCAATATTATATATCATACTGTTAAATGGCAACCATATTTTAAACTTTATTATTTAATTTCTCCCAAAACGGCCCCAAATGCACGGTAGTTGTGCATATAGAGCACGATTTATCAATCATTTTGCCATTTATTTCATTAAAATCATCGGTACAGATTTTGAGAAATTCTCATTTTTCTATTTCTCTCATAACATCCTATGTTAATGCAAAAAAACAAGCTGGCAATATTATATATCATACTGTTAAATGGCAGCCATATTTTAAACTTTATTATTTAATTTCTCCGAAAACGGCCCCAAATGCACGGTAGTTGTGCATATAGAGCAAAATTTATCAATCATTAAGCTATTTATTTCATTAAAATCATGGGTACAGATTTTGAGATATTCTCATTTTTCTATTTCTCTTAAAACATCCTATGTTAATGCAAAAAAACAAGCTGGCAATATTATATATCATACTGTTAAATGGCAGCCATATTTTAAACTTTATTATTTAATTTCTCCGAAAACGGCCCCAAATGCACGGTAGTTGTGCATATAGAGCACGATTTTTCAATCATTTTGATATTTATTTCATTAAAATCATCGGTACAGATTTTGAGAAGTCCTCATTTTTCTATTTCTCTCATAACATCCTATGTTAATGCAAAAAAACAAGCTGGCAATATTATATATCATACTGTTAAATGGCAGCCATATTTTAAACTTTATTATTTAATTTCTCCGAAAACGGCCCCAAATGCACGGTAGTTGTGCATATAGAGCACGATTTATCAATCATTTTGCTATATATTTCATAAAAATCATCGGTACAGATTTTGAGAAATTCTTAGTTTTCTATTTCTCTCATAACATCCTATGTTAATGCAAAAAAACAAGCTGGCAATATTATATATCATACTGTTAAATGGTAGCAATATTTTTAACTTTATTATTTAATTTCTCCCAAAACGGCCCCAAATGCACGATAGTTGTGCATATAGAGCACGATTTCTCAATCATTTTGCTATTTAGTTCATTAAAATCATCGATACAGATTTTGAGAAATTATCATTTTTCTATTTCTCTCAAAACATCCTATGTTAATGCAAAAAAACAAGCTGGCAATATTATATATCATACTGTTAAATGGCAGCAATATTTTAAACTTTATTATTTAATTTCTCCCAAAACGGCCCCAAATGCACGGTAGTTGTGCATATAGAGCACGATTTATCAATCATTTTGCTATTTATTTCAATAAAATCATCCCAATATAACAATATCATACTGTTAAATGGCAACCATATTTTAAACTCTATTATTTAATTTCTCCGAAAACGGCCGCAAATGCAAGGTAATTGTGCATATAGAGCATGATTTATCAATCATTTTGCTATTTATTTCATTAAAATCATCGGTACAGATTTTGAGAAATTCTCATTTTTCTATTTCTCTCATAACATCCTATGTTAATGCAAAAAAACAAGCTTGCAATATTATATATCATACTGTTAAATGGCAGCCATATTTTAAACTTTATTATTTAATTTCTTCGAAAACGGCCCCAAATGCACGGTAGTTGTGCATATAGAGCACGATTTATCAATCATTTTGCTATATATTTCATTAAAATCATCGGTACAGATTTTTTAGAAATTCTCATTTTTCTATTTCTCTCATCATATCCTATGTTAAAGCAAAAAAAAAGCTGGCAATATTATATATCATACTGTTAAATGGCAGCCATATTTTAAACTTTATTATTTAATTTCTCCGAAAACGGCCCCAAATGCACGGTAGTTGTGTATATAGTGCACGATTTTTCAATCATTTTGATATTTATTTCATTAAAATCATCGGTACAGATTTTGAGAAATTCTCATTTTTCTATTTCTCTCATAACATCCTATGTTAATGCAAAAAAACAAGCTGGCAATATTATATATCATACTGTTAAATGGCAACCATATTTTAAACTTTATTATTTAATTTCTCCGAAAACGGCCGCAAATGCAAGGTAATTGTGCATATAGAGCATGATTTATCAATCTTTAAGCTAAATATTTCATTAAAATCATCGGAACAGTTTTTGAGAAATTCTCATTTTTCTATTTCTCTCATAACATCCTATGTTAATGCAAAAAAACAAGCTGGCAATATTATATATCATACTGTTAAATGGCAGCCATATTTTAAACTTTATTATTTAATTTCTCCGAAAACGGCCCCAAATGCACGGTAGTTGCGCATATAGAGCACGATTTATCAATCATTTTGCTATTTATTTCATTAAAATCATCGGAACAGATTTTGAGAAATTCTCATTTTTCTATTTCTCTTATAACATCCTATGTTAATGCAAAAAAACAAGCTGGCAATATTATATATCATACTGTTAAATGGCAGCCATATTTTAAACTGTATTAATTAATTTCTCCCGAAAAGAACCCAAATGCACGGTAGTTGTGCATATAGAGCACGATTTATCAATCATTTTGCTATATATTTCATAAAAATCATCGGTACAGATTTTGAGAAATTCTTAGTTTTCTATTTCTCTCATAACATCCTATGTTAATGCAAAAAAACAAGCTGGCAATATTATATATCATTCTGTTAAATGGTAGCAATATTTTTAACTTTATTATTTAATTTCTCCCAAAACGGCCCCAAATGCACGGTAGTTGTGCATATAGAGCACGATTTATCAATCATTTTGCTATTTAGTTCATTAAAATCATCGATACAGATTTTGAGAAATTATCATTTTTCTATTTCTCTCATAACATCCTATGTTAATGCAAAAAAACAAGCTGGCAATATTATATATCATACTGTTAAATGGCAGCCATATTTTAAACTTTATTAATTAATTTCTCCCAAAACGGCCCCAAATGCACGTTAGTTGTGCATATAGAGCACGATTTATCAATCATTTTGCTATTTATTTCAATAAAATCATCGGTACAGATTTTGAGAAATTCTTATTTTTCTATTTCTCTCACAACATCCTATGTTAATGCAAAAAACAAGCTGGCAATATTATATATCATACTGTTAAATGGCAGCCATATTTTAAACTATATTAATTAATTTCTCCCAAAACGGCCCCAAATGCACGTTAGTTGTGCATATAGAGCACGATTTATCAATCTTTTTACTATTTATTTCATTAGAATCGTCGGTACAGATTTTGAGAAATTCTCATTTTTCTATTTCTCTCATAATATCCTCTGTTAATGCAAAAAAACAAGCTGGCAACATTATATATCATACTGTTAAATGGCAGCCATATTTTAAACTTTATTATTTAATTTCTCCCAAAACGGGCCCAAATGCACGGTAGTTGTGCATATAGAGCACGATTTATCAATCATTTGGTATTTATTTCATTAAAATCATCGGTACAGATTTTGACAAATTCTTATTTTTCTATTTCTCTCAAAACATCCTAGGTAAATGCAAAAAAACAATCTGACAATATTAAATATCATACTGTTAAATGGCAGCCATATTTTAAACTTTATTATTTAATTTCTCCGAAAACGGCCCCAAATGCACGGTAGTTGTGCATATAGAGCAAAATTTATCAATCATTAAGCTATTTATTTCATTAAAATCATCGGAACAGATTTTGAGAAATTCTCATTTTTCTATTTCTCATAACATCCTATGTTAATGCAAAAAAACAAGCTGGCAATATTATATATCATACCGTTAAATGGCAGCCATATTTTAAACTTTATTATTTAATTTCTCCGAAAACGGCCCCAAATGCACGGTAGTTGTGCATATAGAGCACGATTTATCAATCATTTTGGTATTTATTTCATTAAAATCATCGATACAGATTTTGAGAAATTCTCATTTTTCTATTTCTCTCATAACATCCTATGTTAATGCAAAAAAACAAGCTGGCAATATTAAATATCATACTGTTAAATGGCAGCCATATTTTAAACTTCATTATTTAAATTCTCCGAAAACGGCCCCAAATGCACGGTAGTTGTGCATATAGAGCACGATTTATCAATCATATGGTATTTATTTCATTAAAATCATCGGTACAGATTTTGACAAATTCTTATTTTTCTATTTCTCTCAAAACATCCTGTGCTAATGCAAAAAAACAAGCTGGCAATATTATATATCATACTGTTGAATGGCAGCCATATTTTAAACTTTATTATTTAATTTCTCCGAAAACGGCCGCAAATGCAAGATAATTGTGCATATAGAGCCTGATTTATCAATCATTTTGCTATTTATTTCATTAAAATCATCGGTACAGATTGTGAGAAATTCTCATTTTTCTATATCTCTCAGAACATCCTATGTTAATGCAAAAAACAACCTGGCAATATAATATATCATACTGTTACATGGCAGCCATATTTTAAACTTTATTATTTAATTTCTCCGAAAACGGCCCCAAATGCACGGTAGTTGTGCATATGAGCACGATTTTTCAATCATTTTGATATTTATTTCATTAAAATCATCGGTACAGATTTTGAGAAATTCTCATTTTTCTATTTCTCTCATAACATCCTATGTTAATGCAAAAAAACAAGCTGGCAATATTATATATCATACTGTTAAATGGCAACCATATTTTAAACTTTATTATTTAATTTCTCCGAAAACGGCCGCAAATGCAAGGTAATTGTGCATATAGAGCATGATTAATCAATCATTTTGCTATTTATTTCATTAAAATCATCGGTACAGATTTTAAGAAATTCTCATTTTTTTTTCTCTCATAACATCCTATGTTAATGCAAAAAAACAAGCTGGCAATATTATATATCATACTGTTAAATGGCAGCCATATTTTTAACTTTATTATTTAATTTCTCCGAAAACGGCCCCAAATGCACGGTAGTTGTGCATATAGAGCACGATTTTTCAATCATTTTGATATTTATTTCATTAAAATCATCGGTACAGATTTTAAGAAATTCTCATTCTTCTATTTCTCTCATAACATCCTATGTTAATGCAAAAAAACAAGCTGGCAATATTATATATCATACTGTTAAATGGCAACCGTATTTTAAACTTTATTATTTAATTTCTCCGAAAACGGCCGCAAACGCAAGGTAATTGTGCATATAGAGCATGATTTATCAATCATTTTGCTATTTATTTCATTTAAATCATCGGTGCAGATTTTGAGAAATTCTCATTTTTCTATTTCTCTCATAACATCCTATGTTAATGCAAAAAAACAAGCTTGCAATATTATATATCATACTGTTAAATGGCAGCCATATTTTAAACTTTATTATTTAATTCTCCGAAAACGGCCCCAAGTGCACGGTAGTTGTGCATATAGAGCACGATTTATCAATCATTTTGCTATTTATTTCATTAAAATCATCGGTACAGATTTTTTAGAAATTCTCATTTTTCTATTTCTCTCATCATATCCTATGTTAATGCAAAAAAAAAAAGCTGCCAACATTATATATCATACTGTTGAATGGCAGCCATATTTTAAACTTTATTATTTAATTTCTCCGAAAACGGCCCCAAATGCACGGTAGTTGTGCATATAGAGCACGATTTATCAATCATTTTGCTATTTATTGCATTAAAATCATCGGCACAGATTTTGAGAAATTCTCAGTTTTCTATTTCTCTCATAACATCCTATGTTAATGCAAAAAAACAAGCTGGCAATATTATATATCATACTGTTAAATTGGAGCCATATTTTAAACTTTATTATTGAATTTCTCCGAAAACGGCCCCAAATGCACGGTAGTTGCGCATATAGAGCACGATTTATCAATCATTTTGCTATTTATTTCATTAAAATCATCGGTACAGATTTTGAGAAATTCTCATTTTCTATTTCTCTCATAACATCCTATGTTAATGCAAAAAAACAAGCTGGCAATATTATATATCATACTGTTAAATGGCAGCCATATTTTAAACTTTATTATTTAATTTCTCCGAAAACGGTAGTTGTGCATATAGAGCACGATTTTTCAATCATATTGATATTTATTTCATTAAAATCATCGGTACAGATTTTGAGAAATTCTCATTTTGCTATTTCTCTCATAACATCCTATGTTAATGCAAAAAAACAAGCTGGCAATATTATATATCATACTGTTAAATGGCAACCATATTTTAAACTTTATTATTTAATTTCTCCGAAAACGGCCCCAAATGCACGGTAGTTGTGCATATAGAGCACGATTTATCAATCATTTTGCTATTTATTTCATTAAAATCATCGGTACAGATTTTGAGAAATTCTCATTTTTCTATTTCTCTCATAACATCCTATGTTAATGCAAAAAAACAAGCTTGCTATATTATATATCATACTGTTAAATGGCAGCCATATTTTAAACTTTATTATTTAATTTCTCCGAGAACGGCCCCAATTGCACGGTAGTTGTGCATATAGAGCACGATTTATCAATCATTTTGCTATTTATTTCATTAAAATCATCGGTACAGATTTTTTAGAAATTCTCATTTTTCTATTTCTCTCATCATATCTTATGTTAATGCAAAAAAAAAGCTGGCAACATTATATATCATACTGTTGAATGGCAGCCATATTTTAAACTTTATTATTTAATTTCTCCGAGAACGGCCCCAATTGCACGGTAGTTGTGCATATAGAGCACGATTTATCAATCATTTTGCTATTTATTTCATTAAAATCATCGATACAGATTTTGAGAAATTCTCACTTTTCTATTTCTCTCATAACATCCTATGTTAATGCAAAAAAATAAGCTTGCAATATTATATATCATACTGTTAAATGGCAACCATATTTTAAACTTTATTTTTTAATTTCTCCCAAAACGGCCCCAAATGCACGGTAGTTGTGCATATAGAGCACGATTTATCAATCATTTTGCCATTTATTTCATTAAAATCATCGGTACAGATTTTGAGAAATTCTCATTTTTCTATTTCTCTCATAACATCCTATGTTAATGCAAAAAAACAAGCTGGCAATATTATATATCATACTGTTAAATGGTAGCAATATTTTTAACTTTATTATTTAATTTCTCCCAAAACGGCCCCAAATGCACGGTAGTTGTGCATATAGAGCGAGATTTATCAATCTTTTTACTATTTATTTCATTAAAATCATCGATACAGATTTTGAGAAATTCTCATTTTTCTATTTCTCTCAAAACATCCTATGTTAATGCAAAAAAACAAGCTGGCAATATTAAATATCATACTGTTGAATGGCAGCCATATTTTAAACTTTATTATTTAATTTCTCCGAAAACGGCCGCAAATGCAAGGTAATTGTGCATATAGAGCATGATATATCAATCATTTTGCTATTTATTTCATTAAAATCATCGGTACAGATTTTGAGAAATTCTCATTTTTCTATTTCTCTCATAACATCCTATGTTAATGCAAATAAACAAGCTGGCAATATTATATATCATACTGTTAAATGGCAGCCATATTTTAAAATTTATAATTTAATTTCTCCGGAAACGGCCCCAAGTGCACGGTAGTTGTGCATATAGAGCACGATTTATCAATCTTTTTACTATTTATTTCATTAAAATCATCGATACAGATTTTGAGAAACTCTCATTTTTCTATTTCTCTCAAAACATCCTATGTTAATGCAAAAAAACAAGCTGGCAATATTAAATATCATACTCTTTAATGGCAGCCATATTTTAAACTTCATTATTTAATTTCTCCCAAAACGGCCCCAAATGCACGGTAGTTGTGCATATAGAGCACGATTTATCAATCATTTGGTATTTATTTCATTAAAATCATCGGTACAGATCTTGACAAATTGTTATTTTTCTATTTCTCTCAAAACATCCTATGTTAATGCAAAAAAACAAGCTGGCAATATTATATATCATACTGTTGAATGGCAGCCATATTTTAAACTTTATTATTTAATTTCTCCGAAAACGGCCGCAAATGCAAGGTAATTGTGCATATAGAGCACGATTTTTCAATCATTTTGATATTTATTTCATTAAAATCATCGGTACAGATTTTGAGAAGTCCTCATTTTTCTATTTCTCTCATAACATCCTATGTTAATGCAAAAAAACAAGCTGGCCTTATTATATATCATACTGTTAAATGGCAACCATATTTTAAACTTTATTATTTAATTTCTCCGAAAACGGCCCCAAATGCACGGTAGTTGTGCATATAGAGCACGATTTTTCAATCATTTTAATATTTATTTCATTAAAATCATCGGTACAGATTTTGAGAAATTCCCATTTTTCTATTTCTCTCATAACATCCTATGTTAATGCAAAAAAACAAGCTGGCAATATTATATATCATACTGTTAAATGGCAACCATATTTTAAACTTTATTATTTAATTTCTCCCAAAACGGCCCCAAATGCACGGTAGTTGTGCATATAGAGCACGATTTATCAATCATTTTGCCATTTATTTCATTAAAATCATCGGTACAGATTTTGAGAAATTCTCATTTTTCTATTTCTCTCATAACATCCTATGTTAATGCAAAAAAACAAGCTGGCAATATTATATATCATACTGTTAAATGGCAGCCATATTTTAAACTTTATTATTTAATTTCTCCGAAAACGGCCCCAAATGCACGGTAGTTGTGCATATAGAGCAAAATTTATCAATCATTAAGCTATTTATTTCATTAAAATCATGGGTACAGATTTTGAGATATTCTCATTTTTCTATTTCTCTTAAAACATCCTATGTTAATGCAAAAAAACAAGCTGGCAATATTATATATCATACTGTTAAATGGCAGCCATATTTTAAACTTTATTATTTAATTTCTCCGAAAACGGCCCCAAATGCACGGTAGTTGTGCATATAGAGCACGATTTTTCAATCATTTTGATATTTATTTCATTAAAATCATCGGTACAGATTTTGAGAAGTCCTCATTTTTCTATTTCTCTCATAACATCCTATGTTAATGCAAAAAAACAAGCTGGCAATATTATATATCATACTGTTAAATGGCAACCATATTTTAAACTTTATTATTTAATTTCTCCGAAAACGGCCCCAAATGCACGGTAGTTGTGCATATAGAGCACGATTTTTCAAACATTTTGATATTTATTTCATTAAAATCATCGGTACAGATTTTGAGAAATTCCCATTTTTCTATTTCTCTCATAACATCCTATGTTAATGCAAAAAAACAAGCTGGCAATATTATATATCATACTGTTAAATGGCAACCATATTTTAAACTTTATTATTTAATTTCTCCGAAAACAGCCGCAAATGCAAGGTAATTGTGCATATAGAGCATGATTTATCAATCATTTTGCTATTTATTTCATTAAAATCATCGGTACAGATTTTGAGAAATTCTCATTTTTCTATTTCTCTCATAACATCCTATGTTAATGCAAAAAAACAAGCTTGCAATATTATATATCATACTGTTAAATGGCAGCCATATTTTAAACTTTATTATTTAATTTCTCCGAAAACGGCCCCAAATGCACGGTAGTTGTGCATATAGAGCACGATTTATCAATCATTTTGATATTTATTTCATTAAAATCATCGGTACAGATTTTGAGAAATTCTCATTTTTCTATTTCTCTCATAACATCCTATGTTAATGCAAAAAAAAAGCTGGCAACATTATATATCATACTGTTGAATGGCAGCCATATTTTAAACTTTATTATTTAATTTCTCCCAAAACGGCCCCAAATGCACGGTAGTTGTGCACGATTTATCAATCATTTTGCTATTTAATTCATTAAAATCATCGGTACAGATTTTGAGAAATTCTCATTTTTCTATTTCTCTCATAACATCCTATGTTAATGCAAAAAAACAAGCTGGCAATATTATATATCATACTGTTAAATGGTAGCCATATTTTAAACTTTATTATATAATTTTCCCAAAACGGCCCAAATGCACGGTAGTTGTGCATATAGAGTACGATTTATCAATCTTTAAGCTAAATATTTCATTAAAATCATCGGAACAGTTTTTGAGAAATTCTCATTTTTCTATTTCTCTCATAACATCCTATGTTAATGCAAAAAAACAAGCTGGCAATATTATATATCATACTGTTAAATGGCAGCCATATTTTAAACTTTATTATTTAATTTCTCCGAAAACGGCCCCAAATGCACGGTAGTTGCGCATATAGAGCACGATTTATCAATCATTTTGCTATTTATTTCATTAAAATCATCGGAACAGATTTTGAGAAATTCTCATTTTTCTATTTCTCTTATAACATCCTATGTTAATGCAAAAAAACAAGCTGGCAATATTACATATCATACTGTTAAATGGCAGCCATATTTTAAACTTTATTAATTAATTTCTCCCAAAGCGGCCGCAAATGCATGGTAGTTGTGCATATAGAGCACGATTTATCAATCATTTGGTATTTATTTCATTAAAATCATCGGTACAGATTGTGAGAAATTCTCAGTTTTCTATTTCTCTCATAACATCCTATTTTAATGCAAAAAAACAAGCTGGCAATATTATATATCATACTGTTAGATTGGAGCCATATTTTAAACTTTATTATTTAATTTCTCCGAAAACGGCCCCAAATGCACGGTAGTTGCGCATATAGAGCACAATTTATCAATCATTTAGCTATTTATTTTATTCAAATCATCGAAACAGATTTTGAGAAACTCTCATTTTTCTATTTCTCTCATAACATCCTATGTTAATGCAAAAAAACAAGCTGGCAATATTACATATCATACTGTTAAATGGCAGCCATATTTTAAACTTTATTATTTAATTTCTCCGAAAACGGCCCCAAATGCACGGTAGTTGCGCATATAGAGTACGATTTATCAATCTTAAAGCTATTTATTTCATTAAAATCATCGGAACAGATTTTGAGAAATTCTCATTTTTCTATTTCTCTTATAACATCCTATGTTAATGCAAAAAAACAAGCTGGCAATATTACATATCATATTGTTAAATGGCAGCCATATTTTAAACTTTATTATTTAATTTCTCCCAAAGCGGCCGCAAATGCATGGTAGTTGTGCATATAGAGCACGATTTATCAATCATTTGGTATTTATTTCATTAAAATCATCGGTACAGATTGTGAGAAATTCTCAGTTTTCTATTTCTCTCATAACATCCTATTTTAATGCAAAAAAACAAGCTGGCAATATTATATATCATACTGTTAGATTGGAGCCATATTTTAAACTTTAGTATTTAATTTCTCCGAAAACGGCCCCAAATGCACGGTAGTTGCGCATATAGAGCACGATTTATCAATCATTTAGCTATTTATTTTATTAAAATCATCGAAACAGATTTTGAGAAATTCTCATTTTTCTATTTCTCTCATAACATCCTATGTTAATGCAAAAAAACAAGCTGGCAATATTATATATCATACTGTTAAATGGCAGCCATATTTTAAACTTTATTATTTAATTTCTCCGAAAACGGCCGCAAATGCATGGTAGTTGTGCATATAGAGCACGATTTATCAATCATTTGGTATTTATTTCATTAAAATCATCGGTACAGATTTTGACAAATTCTCATTTTACTATTTCTCTCAAAACATCCTATGTTAATGCAAAAAAACAAGCTGGCAACATTATATATCATACTGTTAAATGGCAGCCATATTTTAAACTTTATTATTTAATTTCTCCCAAAGCGGCCGCAAATGCATGGTAGTTGTGCATATAGAGCACGATTTATCAATCATTATGTATTTATTTCATTAAAATCATCGGTACAGATTGTGAGAAATTCTCAGTTTTCTATTTCTCTCATAACATCCTATTTTAATGCAAAAAAACAAGCTGGCAATATTATATATCATACTGTTAGATTGGAGCCATATTTTAAACTTTATTATTTAATTTCTCCGAAAACGGCCCCAAATGCACGGTAGTTGTGCATATAGAGCAAAATTTATCAATCATTAAGCTATTTATTTCATTAAAATCATCGGAATAGATTTTGAGAAATTTTTATTTTTCTATTTCTCTCAAAACATCATATGTTAATGCAAAAAAACAAGCTGGCAATATTATATATCATACTGTTAAATGGCAGCCATATTTTAAACTTTATTATTTAATTTCTCCGAAAACGGCCCCAAATGCACGGTATAGAGCACGATTTATCAATCATTTTGCTATTTAAATCATCGATACAGATTTTGAGAAATTCTCATTTTTCTGCATTTCATTAAAATCATCGGTACAGATTTTGAGAAATTCTCATTTTTCTATTTCTCTCATAACATCCTATGTTAATGCAAAAAAAACAAGCTGGCAATATTATATATCATACTGTTAAATGGTACCAATATTTTAAACTTTATTATATAATTTCTCCCAAAACGGCCCCAAATGCAAGGTAATTGTGCATATAGAGCACGATTTATCAATCATTTTGCTATTAAGTTCATTAAAATCATCGATCCAGATTTTGAGAAGTTCTCATTTTTCTATTTCTCTCAAAACATCCTATGTTAATGCAAAAAAACAAGCTGGCAATATTATATATCATACTGTTAAATGGGAGCCATATTTTAAACTTTATTATTTAATTTCTCCGAAAACGGCCCCAAATGCACGGTATAGAGCACGATTTATCAATCATTTTGCTATTTAAATCATCGATACAGATTTTGAGAAATTCTCATTTTTCTGCATTTCATTAAAATCATCGGTACAGATTTTGAGAAATTCTCATTTTTCTATTTCTCTCATAACATCCTATGTTAATGCAAAAAAATCAAGCTGGCAATATTATATATCATACTGTTAAATGGTAGCAATATTTTAAACTTTATTATATAATTTCTCCCAAAACGGCCCCAAATGCAAGGTAATTGTGCATATAGAGCACGATTTATCAATCATTTTGCTATTTAGTTCATTAAAATCATCGATCCAGATTTTGAGAAGTTATCATTTTTCTATTTCTCTCAAAACATCCTATGTTAATGCAAAAAAACAAGCTGGTAATATTATATATCATACTGTTAAATGGCAGCCATATTTTAAACTTTATTATTTAATTTCTCCCAAAACGGGCCCAAATGCACGGTAGTTGCGCATATAGAGTACGATTTATCAATCTTTAAGCTATATATTTCATTAAATTCATCGGAACAGATTTTGAGAAATTCTCATTTTTCTATATCTCTCATAACATCCTATGTCAATGCAAAAAAACAAGCTGGAAATATTATATATCATACTGTTAAATGGCAGCCATATTTTAAACTTTATTATTTAATTTTTCCGAAAACGGCCCCAAATGCACGGTAGTTGCGCATATAGAGTACGATTTATCAATCTTTAAGCTATTTATTTCATTAAAATCATCGGAACAGATTTTGAGAAATTCTCATTTTTCTATTTCTCTTATAACATCCTATGTTAATGCAAAAATACAAGCTGGCAATATTATATATCATACTGTTAAATGGCAGCCATATTTTAAACTTTATTATTTAATTTCTCCCAAAACGGCCGCAAATGCATGGTAATTGTGCATATAGAGCACGATTTATCAATCATTTGGTATTTATTTCATTAAAATCATCGGTACAGATTTTGAGAAGTTCTCATTTTTCTATTTCTCTCAAAACATCCTATGTTAATGCAAAAAAACAAGCTGGCAATATTATATATCATACTGTTAAATGGCAGCCATATTTTAAACTTTATTATTTAATTTCTCCGAAAACGGCCCAAATGCACGGTAGTTGTGCATATAGAGCACGATTTATCAATCATTTTGCTATATATTTCATAAAAATCATCGGTACAGATTTAGAGAAATTCTCATTTTTCTATTTCTCTCTTAACATCCTATGTCAATGCAAAAAAACAAGCTGGCAATATTATATATCATACTGTTAAATGGCAGCCATATTTTAAACTTTATTATTTAATTTCTCCCAAAACGGCCGCAAATGCATGGTAATTGTGCATATAGAGCACGATTTATCAATCATTTGGTATTTATTTCATTAAAATCATCGGTACAGATTTTGAGAAGTTCTCATTTTTCTATTTCTCTCAAAACATCCTATGTTAATGCAAAAAAACAAGCTGGCAATATTATATATCATACTGTTAAATGGCAGCCATATTTTAAACTTTATTATTTAATTTCTCCCAAAACGGCCGCAAATGCATGGTAATTGTGCATATAGAGCACGATTTATCAATCATTTGGTATTTATTTCATTAAAATCATCGGTACAGATTTTGAGAAGTTCTCATTTTTCTATTTCTCTTGTAACATCCTATGTTAATGCAAAAATACAAGCTGGCAATATTATATATCATACTGTTAAATGGCAGCCATATTTTAAACTTTATTATTTAATTTCTCCCAAAACGGCCGCAAATGCATGGTAATTGTGCATATAGAGCACGATTTATCAATCATTTGGTATTTATTTCATTAAAATCATCGGTACAGATATTGAGAAGTTCTCATTTTTCTATTTCTCTCAAAACATCCTATGTTAATGCAAAAAAACAAGCTGGCAATATTTAATATCATACTGTTAAATGGCAGCCATATTTTAAACTTTATTATTTAATTTCTCCCAAAACGGGCCCAAATGCACGGTAGTTGCGCATATAGAGTACGATTTATCAATCTTTAAGCTATATATTTCATTTAAATCATCGGAACAGATTTAGAGAAATTCTCATTTTTCTATTTCTCTCTTAACATCCTATGTCAATGCAAAAAAACAAGCTGCCAATATTATATATCATACTGTTAAATGGCAGCCATATTTTAAACTTTATTATTTAATTTCTCCGAAAACGGCCCCAAATGCACGGTAGTTGCGCATATAGAGTACGATTTATCAATCTTTAAGCTATTTATTTCATTAAAATCATCGGAACAGATTTTGAGAAATTCTCATTTTTCTATTTCTCTTATAACATCCTATGTACATGCAAAAAAATCAAGCTGGCAATATTATATATCATACTGTTAAATGGTAGCAATATTTTAAACTTTATTATATAATTTCTCCCAAAACGGCCCCAAATGCAAGGTAATTGTGCATATAGAGCACGATTTATCAATCATTTTGCTATTTAGTTCATTAAAATCATCGATCCAGATTTTGAGAAGTTATCATTTTTCTATTTCTCTCAAAACATCCTATGTTAATGCAAAAAAACAAGCTGGCAATATTATATATCATACTGTTAAATGGCAGCCATATTTTAAACTTTATTATTTAATTTCTCCCAAAACGGGCCCAAATGCACGGTAGTTGCGCATATAGAGTACGATTTATCAATCTTTAAGCTATATATTTCATTAAATTCATCGGAACAGATTTTGAGAAATTCTCATTTTTCTATTTCTCTCATAACATCCTATGTCAATGCAAAAAAACAAGCTGGAAATATTATATATCATACTGTTAAATGGCAGCCATATTTTAAACTTTATTATTTAATTTTTCCGAAAACGGCCCCAAATGCACGGTAGTTGCGCATATAGAGTACGATTTATCAATCTTTAAGCTATTTATTTCATTAAAATCATCGGAACAGATTTTGAGAAATTCTCATTTTTCTATTTCTCTTATAACATCCTATGTTAATGCAAAAATACAAGCTGGCAATATTATATATCATACTGTTAAATTGCAGCCATATTTTAAACTTTATTATTTAATTTCTCCCAAAACGGCCGCAAATGCATGGTAATTGTGCATATAGAGCACGATTTATCAATCATTTGGTATTTATTTCATTAAAATCATCGGTACAGATTTTGAGAAGTTCTCATTTTTCTATTTCTCTCAAAACATCCTATGTTAATGCAAAAAAACAAGCTGGCAATATTATATATCATACTGTTAAATGGCAGCCATATTTTAAACTTTATTATTTAATTTCTCCGAAAACGGCCCAAATGCACGGTAGTTGTGCATATAGAGCACGATTTATCAATCATTTTGCTATATATTTCATAAAAATCATCGGTACAGATTTAGAGAAATTCTCATTTTTCTATTTCTCTCTTAACATCCTATGTCAATGCAAAAAAACAAGCTGGCAATATTATATATCATACTGTTAAATGGCAGCCATATTTTAAACTTTATTATTTAATTTCTCCCAAAACGGCCGCAAATGCATGGTAATTGTGCATATAGAGCACGATTTATCAATCATTTGGTATTTATTTCATTAAAATCATCGGTACAGATTTTGAGAAGTTCTCATTTTTCTATTTCTCTCAAAACATCCTATGTTAATGCAAAAAAACAAGCTGGCAATATTATATATCATACTGTTAAATGGCAGCCATATTTTAAACTTTATTATTTAATTTCTCCCAAAACGGCCGCAAATGCATGGTAATTGTGCATATAGAGCACGATTTATCAATCATTTGGTATTTATTTCATTAAAATCATCGGTACAGATTTTGAGAAGTTCTCATTTTTCTATTTCTCTTGTAACATCCTATGTTAATGCAAAAATACAAGCTGGCAATATTATATATCATACTGTTAAATGGCAGCCATATTTTAAACTTTATTATTTAATTTCTCCCAAAACGGCCGCAAATGCATGGTAATTGTGCATATAGAGCACGATTTATCAATCATTTGGTATTTATTTCATTAAAATCATCGGTACAGATATTGAGAAGTTCTCATTTTTCTATTTCTCTCAAAACATCCTATGTTAATGCAAAAAAACAAGCTGGCAATATTTAATATCATACTGTTAAATGGCAGCCATATTTTAAACTTTATTATTTAATTTCTCCCAAAACGGGCCCAAATGCACGGTAGTTGCGCATATAGAGTACGATTTATCAATCTTTAAGCTATATATTTCATTTAAATCATCGGAACAGATTTAGAGAAATTCTCATTTTTCTATTTCTCTCTTAACATCCTATGTCAATGCAAAAAAACAAGCTGCCAATATTATATATCATACTGTTAAATGGCAGCCATATTTTAAACTTTATTATTTAATTTCTCCGAAAACGGCCCCAAATGCACGGTAGTTGCGCATATAGAGTACGATTTATCAATCTTTAAGCTATTTATTTCATTAAAATCATCGGAACAGATTTTGAGAAATTCTCATTTTTCTATTTCTCTTATAACATCCTATGTACATGCAAAAAAATCAAGCTGGCAATATTATATATCATACTGTTAAATGGTAGCAATATTTTAAACTTTATTATATAATTTCTCCCAAAACGGCCCCAAATGCAAGGTAATTGTGCATATAGAGCACGATTTATCAATCATTTTGCTATTTATTTCATTAAAATCATCGGTAACGATTTTGAGAAATTCTCATTTTTCTATTTCTCTCATAACATCCTATGTTAATGCAAAATAACAAGCTGGCAATATTATATATCATACTGTTAAATGGCAGCCATACTTTAAGCTTTATTTTTTAATCTCTCCGAAAACGGCCCCAAATGCACGGTGGTTGTGCATATAGAGTACGATTTATCAATCTTTAAGCTATATATTTCATTAAATTCATCGGAACAGATTTTGAAAAATTCTCATTTTCTATTTCTCTCAAAACATCGTATGTTAATGCAAAAAAAACAAGCTGGCAATATTATATATCATACTGTTAAATGGCAGCCATAATTTAAACTTTATTATTTAATTTCTCCCAAAACTGCCGCAAACGCAAGGTAATTGTGCATATAGAGCACGATTTATCAATCATTTTGCTATTTATTTCATTAAAATCATCGATACAGATTTTGAGAAATTCTCATTTTCTATTTCTCTCAAAACATCGTATGTTAATGCAAAAAAAACAAGCTGGCAATATTATATATCATACTGTTAAATGGCAGCCATAATTTAAACTTTATTATTTAATTTCTCCCAAAACTGCCGCAAACGCAAGGTAATTGTGCATATAGAGCACGATTTATCAATCATTTTGCTATTTATTTCATTAAAATCATCGGTAACGATTTTGAGAAATTCTCATTTTTCTATTTCTCTCATAACATCCTATGTTAATGCAAAATAACAAGCTGGCAATATTATATATCATACTGTTAAATGGCAGCCATACTTTAAGCTTTATTTTTTAATCTCTCCGAAAACGGCCCCAAATGCACGGTGGTTGTGCATATAGAGCACGATTTATCAATCATTTTGCTATTTATTTCATTAAAATCATCGGTACAGATTTTGAGAAATTGTAATTTTTCTATTTCTCTCAAAACATCCTATGTTAATGCAAAAAAACAAGCTGGCAATATTATATATCATACTGTTAAATGGCAGCCATATTTTAAACTGTATTAATTAATTTCTCCCGAAAAGAACCCAAATGCACGGTAGTTGTGCATATAGAGCACGATTTATCAATCATTTTGCTATTTATTTCATTAAAATCATCGGTACAGATTTTGAGAAATTCTCATTTTTCTATTTCTCTCATAACATCCTATGTTAATGCAAAAAAACAAGCTGGCAATATTATATATCATACTGTTAAATGGCAGCAATATTTTAAACTTTATTATTTAATTTCGCCGAAAACGGCCCCAAATGCACGGTATAGAGCACGATTTATCAATCATTTTGCTATTAATTTCATTAAAATCATCGGTACAGATTTTTAGAAATTCTCATTTTTCTTTTTCTCTCATAAAATCCTATATTAATGCAAAAGAACAAGCTGGTAATATTAAATATCATACTGTTAAATGGCAGCCATATTTTAAACTTTATTATTTAATTTCCCCGAAAACGGCCCCGAATGCACGGTAGTTGTGCATATAGAGCACGATTTATCAATCATTTTGCTATTTATTTCATTAAAATCATCGGTACAGATTTTGAGAAATTCTTAGTTTTCTATTTCTCTCATAACATCCTATGTTAATGCAAAAAAACAAGCTGGCAATATTATATATCATACTGTTAAATGGTAGCAATATTTTTAACTTTATTATTTAATTTCTCCCAAAACGGCCCCAAATGCACGATAGTTGTGCATATAGAGCACGATTTCTCAATCATTTTGCTATTTAGTTCATTAAAATCATCGGTACAGATTTTGAGAAATTCTCATTTTTCTATTACTATCATAACAGCCTATGTTAATGCAAAAAAGCAAGCTGGCAATATTATATATCATACTGTTTAATGGCAGCCATATTTTAAACTTTATTATTTAATTTCTCCGAAAACAGCCCCAAATGCTCGGTATAGAGCACGATTTATCAATCATTTTGCCTTTTATTTCATTAAAATCATCGGTACAGATTTTTTAGAAATTCTGATTTTTCTATTTCTCTCATAACATCCTATGTTAATGTAAAAAAACAAGCTGGCAATATTGTATATCATACTGTTAAATGGCAGCCATATTTTAAACTTTATTATTTAATTTCTCCGAAAACGGGCCCAAATGCATGGTATGGAGCACTATTTATCAATCATTTTGCTATTTATTTCAATAAAATAATCGGTGCAAATTTTGAGAAATTCTCATTTTTCTATTTCT
Source organism: Drosophila virilis (assembly GCF_030788295.1). Lineage (NCBI taxonomy): Eukaryota > Metazoa > Arthropoda > Insecta > Diptera > Drosophilidae > Drosophila > Drosophila virilis. The sequence continues at coordinate 33,994,229 of NC_091544.1, forward strand.
CTCATAACATCCTATATTAATGCAAATGCACAACTACCGTGCATTTGGGGCCGTTTTGGGAGAAATTTAATAATAAAGTTTAAAATATGGCTGCCATTTAACAGTATGATATATAATATTGCCAGCTTGTTTTTTTTGCATTAACATAGGATGTTATGAGAGAAATAGAAAAATGAGAATTTCTCAAAATCTGTACCGATGATTTTAATGAAATAAATAGCAAAATGATTGATAAATCGTGCTCTATACCGTGCATTTGGGGCCGTTTTCGGAGAAATTAAATAATAAAGTTTAATATAGGGCTGACATTTAACAGTATGATATATAATATTGCCAGCTTGTTTTTTTGCATTAATATAGGATGTTATGAGAGAAATAGAAAAATGAGAATTTCTCAAAATCTGTACCGATGATTTTAATGAAATATATAGCAAAATGATTGATAAATCGTACTCTATATGCACAACTACCGTGCATTTGGGGCCGTTTTCGGAGAAATTAAATAATAAAGTTTAAAATATGGCTCATATTTAACAGTATGATACATAATATTGCCAGCTTGTTTTTTTGCATTAACATAGGATGTTTTGAGAGAAATAGAAAAATGAGAATTTCTCAAAATCTGTACCGATTATTTTAATGAAATAAATATCAAAATGATTGAAAAATCGTGATCTATATGCACAACTAACGTGCAATTGGGGCCGTTTTCGGAGAAATTAAATAATAAAGTTTAAAATATGGCTGCCATTTAACAGTATGATATATAATATTGGCATCTTGTTTTTTTGCATTAACATAGGATGTTATGAGAGAAATAGAAAAATGAGAATTTCTCAAAATCTGTACCGATGATTTTAATGAAATAAATAGCAAAATGATTCATAAATCGTGCTCTATATGCACAACTACCGTGCATTGGGGTTCGTTTCGGGAGAAATTAAATAATAAAGTTTAAAATATGGCTGCCATTTAACAGTATGATAAATAATATTGCCAGCTTGTTTTTTTGCATTAACATAGGATGTTTTGAGAGAAATAGAAAAATGAGAATTTCTCAAAATCTTTACCGATGATTTTAATGAAATAAATAGCAAAATGATTGATAAATCGTGCTCTATATGCACAACTACCGTGCATTTGGGGCCGTTTTGGGAGAAATTAAATAATAAAGTTTAAAATATGGTTGCCATTTAACAGGATGATATATAATATTGCCAGCTTATTTCTTTGCATTAATATAGGATGTTATGAGAGAAATAGAAAAATGAGAATTTCTCAAAATCTGTACCGATGATTTTAATAAATTAAATAGCAAAATGATTGATAAATCGTGCTCTATATGCACAACTACCGTGCATTTGGGGTCGTTTTCGGAGAAATTAAATAATAAAGTTTAAAATATGGCTGCCATTTAACAGTATGATATATAATATTGCCAGCTTGTTTTTTTGCATTAATATAGGATGTTATGAGAGAAATAGAAAAATGAGAATTTCTCAAAATCTGTACCGATGATTTTAATGAAATATATAGCAAAATGATTGATAAATCGTGCTCTATATGCACAACTACCGTGCATTTGGGGCCGTTTTCGGAGAAATTAAATAATAAAGTTTAAAATATGGCTTCCATTTAACAGTATGATATATAATATTGCCAGCTTGTTTTTTTGCATTAATATAGGATGTTATGAGAGAAAAAGAAAACTGAAAATTTCTCAAAATCTGTACCGATGATTTTAATGAAATAAATAGCAAAATGATTCATAAATCGTGCTCTATATGCACAACTACCGTGCATTTGGGGCCGTTTTCGGAGAAATTAAATAATAAAGTATAAAATATGGCTGCCATTTAACAGTATGATATATAATATTGCCAGCTTGTTTTTTTGCATTAACATAGGATGTTATGAGAGAAATAGCAAAATGAGAATTTCTCAAAATCTGTACCGATGATTTTAATGAAATAAATAGCAAAATTATTGATAAATCGTGCTCTATATGCACAACTAACGTGCATTTGGGGCCGTTTTCGGAGAAATAAAATAATAAAGTTTAAAACATGGCTGCCATTTAACAAGATGATATATAATATTGCCAGCTTGGTTTTTTGCATTAATATAGGATGTTATGAGAGAAAAAGAAAAATGAGAATCTCTCAAAATCTGTACCGATGATTTTAATGAATTAAATAGCAAAATGATTGATAAATCGTGCTCTATATGCACAACTACCGTGCATTTGGGGCCGTTTTGGGAGAAATTAAATAATAAAGTTTAAAATATGGCTGCCATTTAACAGTATGATATATAATATTGCCAGCTTGTTTTTTTGCATTAACATAGGATGTTTTGAGAGAAATAGAAAAATGAGAATTTCTCAAAATCTGTACCGATGATTTTAATGAAATAAATAGCAAAATGATTGATAAATCGTGCTCTATATGCACAACTAACGTGCATTTGGTGCCGTTTTCGGAGAAATTAAATAATAAAGTTTAAAACATGGCTGCCATTTAACAAGATGATATATAATATTGCCAGCTTGGTTTTTTGCATTAATATAGGATGTTATGAGAGAAAAAGAAAAATGAGAATCTCTCAAAATCTGTACCGATGATTTTAATGAAATAAATAGCAAAACGATTGATAAATCGTGCTCTATATGCACAACTACCGTGCATTTGGGGCCGTTTTTGGAGAAATTAAATAAAAAAGTTTAAAATATGGTTGCCATTTAACAGTATGATATATATGATATGATATATAAATAGAAAAATGAGAATTGCTCAAAATCTGTACTGATGATTTTAATGAAATAAATATCAAAATGATTGAATAATCATGCTCTATATGCACAACTACCGTGCACTTGGGGCCGTTCTCGGAGAAATTAAAAAATAAAGTTTAAAATATGGCTGCCATTTAACAGTATTATATATAATATTGCCGTCTTGTTTTTTTTTTGGCATTAACATAGGATGTTATGAGATATAGAAAAATGAGAATTTCTCAAAATCTGTACCGATGATTTTAATGAAATAAATAGCAAAATGATTGATAAATCATGCTCTATATGCACAATTACCTTGCATTTCCGGCCGTTTTGGGAGAAATTAAATAATAAAGTTTTGAATATGGCTGCCATTTAACATGTTGATATATAATATTGCCAGCTTATTTTTTTGCATTAACATAGGATGTTTTGAGAGATATATAAAAATGAGACTTTCTCAAAATCTGTACCAATGATTTTAATGAAATAAATA